>NW_016803605.1:1609199-1611764 GCF_001698545.2 Rhinopithecus bieti
AAAAAAAAAAAAAAAAAAACCTTCCCTTTAATATTTCTACACATTTCTAACCTTACAGTTTAAGAAAAGGAATATTTTGTACATTTTAGCAGTTTTCTCCTCAGAAGACAAAAGTTCAAATGAAATATTTGGTATATACTCAGACCTCTCATATATGTTTTACTCTGTTTTCCGTTATAATCTATCAAAACCATAACCTTATCCATCAAAACCACACCATTGTACATTCATCTATTACTTCCTTCCTACAGCATTTCCATTTCATGCCTCATTGAGCTCTGTGGTCTTTCCATTGCCAGTACAGGATGCAGATCCCAGGCACATGATTCCACAAGACTCTTCTCCTCTGCCCAGATCTTGATGTCCTGAAGTTGATGTATGTGGGGTTCTGAGAGGTAACCATGCTTACTTTTGGACTGCTCCCCTCTGTGTTGGGGACCCTGATACCACCCTGATGTTCAGAGTGTCACTAGAAATACTCAAGGGGCTCAGCATAGAGTTGTACTCATGGCTAAGATTTGTTACAGCAGCAAAACGAGGCAACACAGACAGATTGTAAGGGACAAAGACAGCTTGGGAGTCTGGAGGAATTCATAGGCAGCCTTTCTCATGATTTCTTCCTCCCATATGAGAGTAACACGGAGTGAGCTTTTCTGCAAAATGTTCATGAGGTTTAGGCCCAGGGAAGCCCAAGGTTTTATCTGGACCTGCTGACATAGGCACTCTGCCAATCATGTTTCAAAATTTCAGATTCACAGAAAGAAACCAGATGTTCAGCAGAAGCCAGATGATTGGCACAAACGTTCTAAAACAGCGAGTCATTATTATCACTTCGGGAATAGCTTAACGGCAAAGTACCCAGACACCAGCCAACGGCCAGCAAGCAGAACTTTCTAAGATGAGCAGTCTCTGGCTATGTTAACATTTTCTGCAAACCCTCCAAGCCCCATCACTGGTCCAGCCTCAGCTACTAGGTGGCTGGACAGAACGAAGCCTCATTCTTTCAAAACATGACTGTAGATACTTAGACTCATTAGTTCCTACTCTAATTTGTTGTTTGTTTCAGGTGACACAATAGAGCACGTGAAATTACAAAACTCTTTCATATCTCCATATTCAATTTCATTGGACATATTAGCCCCACTTCTTTTTTTTGTTTGTTTGTTTTGAGGCAGGAGTCTCTGTCACCGGGTTGGAGTACAGTGGGGCAATCTCAGCTCGCTGCAACCTTTGCTTCCCAGGTTCAAGTGATTCTGGCACCTCAGTCTCCTGAGTAGCTGGGACTACAGGCATGTGCTACCATACCTGGCTAATTTTATATTTTATATTTTGGTAGAGACTGGGTATCACCATGTTGGCCAGGCTGGTCTCAAACTCCTGACCTCAAGTGATCTGCCCACTTTGGCTTCCCAAACTGCTGAGATTATAGCCATGAGCCACTGCACCTGGCCAGCTCCACTTCTTATATTATAGTTTTAAAATGTTTACAAGCCATGTGGATAATGCTTTATTTTATTTAAACAATCTGCAAAACAACATTTTCAGTTTCTTTATGAAGGTAAACATAATAACGACAACAAAAAAATCACTTTATGTAAAATATTCTAAACACACTCTTTTCAGCCAATGCCAAGACTAGAAATCATTTCAATTGTTAGGAAACAAAATAGTTTTGTGTTGTGTGTTTGTGTTTTGTCTTACATCTCTTCTAGATGTAGAACAAGACTGTACTTTTGCAGACTAGGAAGCAAATGGACACACTATAGACATATAACGATTATTCTGTCATTGAACATTTATTGCCAAATTATCAACTATAGCAAATGTAAATGTAAATTTCTATAAATATAGACTATATAGAACCAGGTAGCCCAAAGTGGTACTTTGTTCAACAACCTAAAATAAATTCTACCTGGTCTAGAGTATTCCTAGCTATAAAAGAAAATAAATCTATGTCAAAGTGAATTTTAACCATGAAATGGCCTCACATCTTCCCATGTTAAAGGAATTGAATGAGCAAAGAACATTTTCAGAGCAGAAATTGGGAAAGACACTGTGGCTGTGTTTAACTTTGGTGCAAATTCAAGCTAGGAGACCATCGACCCCACCCTATATGTTACTGTTGCTCCTCAGAAATACCTCAAAGACCAACTGCTTTCCAAATTGTCCTGATTTGGACAGTTTCTTTTCTTTCTACGGTCTTTAAAAAAAAAAAAACCTTTTATTTTAAGTTCAGGAGTACGTGTGAAGGGTGGTTTTATAGGTATACTTGTGTCACGAGGGTTTGTTGTACAGATTATTTCATCACCCAGGTATTAAGTTTAGGACCGTCTAGTTATTTTCCTGATATTCTCCCTCTTCCCACTCTCCACCCTCCAGTAGGCCCCAGTGTGTGCTGTTCCCCTCTAAGTGTCCATGTGTTCCCATCACTTAGCTCCCACTTACAAGTGAGATCATGTGGTTTGTGGTTTTCTGTTGATTTGGACAGTTTGTAAACATCTTTTTTTATTTTTTTATTTTTTTATTTTATTTTATTTTTTTTTGAGACGGAGTCTCGCTCTGTCG
>NW_016803605.1:1612506-1620096 GCF_001698545.2 Rhinopithecus bieti
ACCCAGTATTTCTAGTAGAGACAGGGTTTTGCCGTATTGGCCAGGCTGATCTCGAACTCCTGACCTCAGGCGATTCACCCACCTCAGCATCCCGAAGTTCTGGGATTATAGCAGTAAGGCACTGTGCCTGGCCTTTTTGGTTTCCCTTCCCGCCTTTCCCCTCCCTTCCCCTCCCTTTTCTTCTTTCCTCCATCTCCCTGCAAAGTGTTCACAGGGTCAAAGTGCTCGATAATGGTTTACAGGGCAGACTTTTGAGAGAGAGACATCCATATTGGCTAAACTGACTAAGCACCAACTCTGTGCTGAGCGCTGCTTTAAGAGTCGCACTTTTATTATCATCTTATTTAACTACCACAACCTCTCATTCTTATTTAACAACAACAACCTTCCTCATCCCGTTTGAAGGATGAGGAAAGTGAAGCTTGGTGCTTAAGAGCTTGTTTGACATATAGTTAGAGAGAGAGTGGTGGGGCTGGGATCTAAAATCACACGGGTCTGGCTCCAGGTCCCAAGTGTTTGAGACACCATAGTAGGAGATGAAGTGCTAAGATCGCTTCAAGCATGATGCAGGGAGGTATTGCAGGAAAGTGGTGTGAGTTGTGTTTGCACCACAGATGACTGACCTGTGGTGGATTACTGTGCCAGGGAGATTACTTTCCTCTGTGCTGCCTCACTACCAGGTGGTTGTTAGAGTTCCAAATGATAAAGGGAAAGAAATCACTCTAGCAGCCAATCACGCACATTCATATGGAAACATTCCCTGTGACTCAGTGGTGCATTAATAATGCCTGTAGCTGCAAACCAGAGAAATAAAACTCACAAAGTCTCACATGGCATAGAGCATTAGGAGTTTCACTATCAAGAAGTATCATGGGGTTGGGCGTGGTGGCTCATGCCTGTAATCCCAGCACTTTGGGAGGCCGAGGCGAGTGGATCGTTTGAGGTCAGGAGTTCGAGACAAGCCTGGCCAACATGGTGAAACCCTGTCTCTACTAAAAATACAAAAATTAGCCAGGCGGTAGTGGCGCGACTGTAATCCCAGCTACTCGGGAGACTGAGGCAGGAGAATCACTTGAGCCTGGGAGGTGGCGGTTGTGGTGAGCTGAGATTGGACCACTGCACTCCAGCCTGGTGACAGAGTGAGACTCTGTCTACAAAAATAAAAAAATAAAACTAAGAAGTACCATAGTAGGGCAGTTTGGAAATAGGCTAATTTATAACAACTCAAAAGTGTCAAATTGGTTCAGATTCTTTCTGCGCTTTTGCTTTGCTGTCTTCATCTTGTTGACTAGGTCCTTAGGCTGGCTCCCTTACAGTCAGCACAATGGCTGCTCATGTTCCGGGGATTTTGTCAACACTGGACAGGCAATCTAAGTGTCTCCTTTTACCAGTAAGAGAACTTTTTTAAAGGAAATTCCCAGCAGATGTTCCTTTGCATCTCATTGTCCAGAACAGCTCTCATGCCCAATAATAACTGGCAAGGGGAGACAGCATGAATGGTGTAAACAGTTCTGGGTTTACCCCTGGGTCAAGGGTGGGGTCACCTTCCATGAAGGGTGAATGGACTTTGGTTAAGAAGCCAATTGTCCTGCCTTGTGAGTTAAATAACTTTGAAGCAAAATGTAAAATTATTCGGGAATTCACCTTCAGCTGTCTTTCTGTTGTCCCTGTGACATGGTCTGCAGTCCCTAAAACACCCAGCTGAGGCATATTTTACACACCAGCAGAACCTGCCCAGTGATCTGCTGCTAGCAGCCCAAGTGAGTTCTCAATAGGCTGAATTATTTCTTTTACCCAGACCAGATCCACCTTGGACAGTGAAAAATTTATTTATCACTCAAGTTGCCGCAGCTATTTTAAATAAGACCTACCAGGAATACTTAAAATATTTTCTGTTGGTGTCTGTTGAGAAACCAGGTGATTACTCCTGAATTTGGGTAGTTCTGCACTGGATTTACACTACAGATTATTGGGAAGAATATGTTTTGTTTAAGTGGAATTTTGGTGCCAATCTACTCTGTAGATGCTCACCCGGGACCCCCCTGCTTGTGTGTGGTGCGTGTTACGTCTCTGGCAGAACATCTTTGGATTTTGAATTGTAATCAAGGAATGTCTAGGCACACGTGTTTTGTTCTTCTTTAAAAATTTTTCATCTTTATTTCCTTTTTTGTGGAGAAAAGGAGCTTGCTATGTTGCTGAGACCACATGTGCTTTTCTTTTCCGTTTTATTTTATTTTATTTTTATTTATTTATTTATTTTTGAGACGAAGTCTTACTCTGTTGCCCAGGCTGGAGTGCAGTGGCACACTCTTGACACATCACAACCTCTGCCTTCCGTGTTCAAGCGATTCTCCTGCCTCAGCCTCCTAAGTAGCTAGGATTACAGGTGTGCACCACCACGCCTGGCTAATTTTGTATTTTTAGTAGACACGAGGTTTCACCATGTTGGCCAGGCTGGTCTCGAACTCCTGACCTCAGGTGATCTGCTGACCTCAGCCTCCCAAAGTGCTGGGATTACAGGCATGAGCCACCATGCCCAGCCCACATGTGTTTCTTCTATCAACAACTTTTAAAAAGGAAGGGAAGGTTATAACAAGATCACTGAGTATTGGGTCTGCTTGTGCCTTGTGACTACAGCCCTCCAGTGAAAAGGGCTGATGCATTTGATGATGGAATCATCAGGCGTTGTGCTGGAGAAACTAGTTTAAAACCTCAACACGTGAGTTTTTCAAATGTAGCCCTTAGAATTTAAATCAGTACCATGTTTCCTACCTTTTCCCCAGGAAAATACACCATGCAGTCACAAAGCTCTCCAGGCGTTGAGTCTTCCTGCTTTCCAATTGCTTATTTACTGCCTATCAACAAACTGGTTGCCAGTGTCCAGCCATAATTATCCTTGGATCTTGGTTATAATTTTGGCCTGAGGAGAGGTTCTCTGCAATATCATGAATTACTCTTGGGCTCTTACGGAAGATTCTAAGCTAGAAAGCTTGTATTTGGGGAATTAAATACAGTGCTGAATATTCATGCTTTTTAAAAAAGATTTTTTTCTTTCTTTAAATGTCAGCTTTTCTAGTGCATGACTTCATATTTGTTTATAGGTCATGGGCTATAAAATTTCAGCCTATATAGCTCACAAAAATTGGTCAAATTAATTTAAAATAGTGTGTTGGGTGAACCTAAGAATTTAAACTTAAATGTATATTTTCTTTTACATTTAGAAGTAGAGAGGAAGAGGGTTTTTTTTTTTTTTGGTATGACCTATTAATGTATGCTAATAGAGTAAAATGTCATAATGCTGAACAAAATCTGAGATCTATCTTGTGAGCTCAAATAATCTTTGACTTCTTTTGAGAATAAGGTCAAGCATCAAAGGATGCCAGACAAGAGGTATCATTGCTTCTATTAGTCTGACCTCATGAGGAAAAACAGATATTGGTGAAGGGGTAGAGGAGTCCCCCACCAGGCCAGAGTCAGAGAAAGAGCCCTAGGCTGCCGCTTGACAAATTTCCCAGCCCTCCATCCCTCCCTTCTCCCTTGCTTCCTTCCTGGCCTTCACCCTATATGGCTTCGTCCTCTCCCAGTGTGTCCAATGTGCATATAATCCCACACTCCTTAAATAGATCATTATTTAGAGGAAACTTCCAAAGTGAAGCAGCCTGGAGCCAAGAGGCCAAGAGCTGTCTTTGTTATTCAAGCTAGTCTTTCATTGCCTGGACCTTGGAAAAGCCATTTGACCTCGGGGTGCCAGTTGGCCCAACCACCAAATAAAGTGATTGCTGCTGGCTCTAACATACTGTGATCTGTTTTTGTAAATAAATGATTTAAATACCTCCTAAGATGAAGGGAATGTGCGTTTTTGCCTAAGATAGAATTATAACCTTCAGATATAATTAGATTGATTATTGTGGTCTAATTTAACACTTGAATTCCTCAATCATTTATATCCTATGTTATTTTAAAGCTCTCACGTCCACCCTGGAAATCTTTTACCAACTGTGACTCGGGGTGGTGCAGAGGGAATGAAACGTAGTGGTCTCCATTTTTGACAACTCAGGACTGCAGCGGTTGATAGGAAGGCCATGTAGATCTAAAACTAAGATATATATATAAAATATATTTGCATGTAAATTGCAGATCTTTCCTTCACTTTCTGTGGCGAGTGTGCAATATGCAGTGAGCAAGTTAGGCTTGTGTTATTTGGTTCCTGCTGTGGCTTGGAGATGACACTCAAACAATGTACACTAGGGTTGAGAGAGTTTAGAATCTAAAAAGCAAATCCAGAGATGTTATTTGAATGGAGGGGGTGGGGACAGGGGTAAGGCCTGAGATGAGTAATATCCATTTCACTGTCTTCATTTCAATCCTGTTTTCCTTCCATGTAGCAGTGTCTACGGGGCAAGGCAGGGAATGTGTCTGCTTCTACTGCAGTGAGGCTCGAATCATCACTGCCGGCACAGAACCTCACCAAATCTCTATGCAAAACAGCTTTCTGAGCTCTGGGCTTCACCTGTGCCCAGGAACTCTAACCTGGGTCAAGGACTGGATAGAGAACAACCCCACATCATCCATTCTATCCTCTGGATACCTCCTTCTCAATTCTCCCCCTTGCCAACAGTCCTTCCTCCTCCTGTATTCAGCATTTGTACACACAATTTGGCTTAGAAGTTGTATATCCTTAAGTTGTATTTCCCAGAGTCATTGCTTTTTTTTTTTAAAAAAAAGATGAGGCCGGGCGCAAAGATGGAGGCCGGGCGCAGGGGCTTCAAGGCCTGTAATCCCAGCACTTTGGGAGGCCCGAGGCGGGTGGATCACCCGAGGTCAAGGAGATCGAGAACCCCATCCTGGCTAAACACGGGAACCAATTCTCTACTTAAAAAAAATACAAAAAACTAAGCCGGCCGAGGGTGGCGGGCACCTGTAGTCCCCAGCCCTACTCAGGAGGCTTGAAGGCAGGAGAATGGCAAAACCCAGGAGGCGGAGCTTGCAGTGAGCTGAGATCCGGCCACTGACTCCAGCCTGGCGACCAGAGCGGAGACTTCCGTCTTCCAAAAAAAAATAAAATAAAAAAAATAAAAAAATAAAAAAAGATGTTTACAAACTGTCCAAATCAACAGAAAACCACAAACCACATGATCTCACTTGTAAGTGGGAGCTAAGTGATGGGAACACATGGACACTTAGAGGGGAACAGCACACACTGGGGCCTACTGGAGGGTGGAGAGTGGGAAGAGGGAGAATATCAGGAAAATAACTAGACGGTCCTAAACTTAATACCTGGGTGATGAAATAATCTGTACAACAAACCCTCGTGACACAAGTATACCTATAAAACCACCCTTCACACGTACTCCTGAACTTAAAATAAAAGGTTTTTTTTTTTTTAAAGACCGTAGAAAGAAAAGAAACTGTCCAAATCAGGACAATTTGGAAAGCAGTTGGTCTTTGAGGTATTTCTGAGGAGCAACAGTAACATATAGGGTGGGGTCGATGGTCTCCTAGCTTGAATTTGCACCAAAGTTAAACACAGCCACAGTGTCTTTCCCAATTTCTGCTCTGAAAATGTTCTTTGCTCATTCAATTCCTTTAACATGGGAAGATGTGAGGCCATTTCATGGTTAAAATTCACTTTGACATAGATTTATTTTCTTTTATAGCTAGGAATACTCTAGACCAGGTAGAATTTATTTTAGGTTGTTGAACAAAGTACCACTTTGGGCTACCTGGTTCTATATAGTCTATATTTATAGAAATTTACATTTACATTTGCTATAGTTGATAATTTGGCAATAAATGTTCAATGACAGAATAATCGTTATATGTCTATAGTGTGTCCATTTGCTTCCTAGTCTGCAAAAGTACAGTCTTGTTCTACATCTAGAAGAGATGTAAGACAAAACACAAACACACAACACAAAACTATTTTGTTTCCTAACAATTGAAATGATTTCTAGTCTTGGCATTGGCTGAAAAGAGTGTGTTTAGAATATTTTACATAAAGTGATTTTTTTGTTGTCGTTATTATGTTTACCTTCATAAAGAAACTGAAAATGTTGTTTTGCAGATTGTTTAAATAAAATAAAGCATTATCCACATGGCTTGTAAACATTTTAAAACTATAATATAAGAAGTGGAGCTGGCCAGGTGCAGTGGCTCATGGCTATAATCTCAGCAGTTTGGGAAGCCAAAGTGGGCAGATCACTTGAGGTCAGGAGTTTGAGACCAGCCTGGCCAACATGGTGATACCCAGTCTCTACCAAAATATAAAATATAAAATTAGCCAGGTATGGTAGCACATGCCTGTAGTCCCAGCTACTCAGGAGACTGAGGTGCCAGAATCACTTGAACCTGGGAAGCAAAGGTTGCAGCGAGCTGAGATTGCCCCACTGTACTCCAACCCGGTGACAGAGACTCCTGCCTCAAAACAAACAAACAAAAAAAAGAAGTGGGGCTAATATGTCCAATGAAATTGAATATGGAGATATGAAAGAGTTTTGTAATTTCACGTGCTCTATTGTGTCACCTGAAACAAACAACAAATTAGAGTAGGAACTAATGAGTCTAAGTATCTACAGTCATGTTTTGAAAGAATGAGGCTTCGTTCTGTCCAGCCACCTAGTAGCTGAGGCTGGACCAGTGATGGGGCTTGGAGGGTTTGCAGAAAATGTTAACATAGCCAGAGACTGCTCATCTTAGAAAGTTCTGCTTGCTGGCCGTTGGCTGGTGTCTGGGTACTTTGCCGTTAAGCTATTCCCGAAGTGATAATAATGACTCGCTGTTTTAGAACGTTTGTGCCAATCATCTGGCTTCTGCTGAACATCTGGTTTCTTTCTGTGAATCTGAAATTTTGAAACATGATTGGCAGAGTGCCTATGTCAGCAGGTCCAGATAAAACCTTGGGCTTCCCTGGGCCTAAACCTCATGAACATTTTGCAGAAAAGCTCACTCCGTGTTACTCTCATATGGGAGGAAGAAATCATGAGAAAGGCTGCCTATGAATTCCTCCAGACTCCCAAGCTGTCTTTGTCCCTTACAATCTGTCTGTGTTGCCTCGTTTTGCTGCTGTAACAAATCTTAGCCATGAGTACAACTCTATGCTGAGCCCCTTGAGTATTTCTAGTGACACTCTGAACATCAGGGTGGTATCAGGGTCCCCAACACAGAGGGGAGCAGTCCAAAAAGTAAGCATGGTTACCTCTCAGAACCCCACATACATCAACTTCAGGACATCAAGATCTGGGCAGAGGAGAAGAGTCTTGTGGAATCATGTGCCTGGGATCTGCATCCTGTACTGGCAATGGAAAGACCACAGAGCTCAATGAGGCATGAAATGGAAATGCTGTAGGAAGGAAGTAATAGATGAATGTACAATGGTGTGGTTTTGATGGATAAGGTTATGGTTTTGATAGATTATAACGGAAAACAGAGTAAAACATATATGAGAGGTCTGAGTATATACCAAATATTTCATTTGAACTTTTGTCTTCTGAGGAGAAAACTGCTAAAATGTACAAAATATTCCTTTTCTTAAACTGTAAGGTTAGAAATGTGTAGAAATATTAAAGGGAAGGTTTTTTTTTTTTTTTTTTT
>NW_016803605.1:1620705-1631019 GCF_001698545.2 Rhinopithecus bieti
GCAACCTCTGCCTCCCAGGTTCAAGTGATTCTCCTGCCTCAGCCTTCCAAGTAGCTGGGATTACAGGCATATGCAACCACGTCCAGCTAATTTTTGTATTTTTAGTAGAGACGGTTTCACCCTGTTGACCAGTCTGGTCTAGAACTCCTGACCTCAGGTGATCCGCCTGCCTCAGCCTCCCAAAGTGCTGGGATTACAGGCGTGAGCCACCGCACCCAGCCTCTTTCCATCCCAAATTCCATTAATTTTTAATACTTCTGAATATGGGATACATTATTGTCATGTTAGGTTTATTCCACTGCAAAAATATCCATATTGAAAATGTGTAATACTCGACTCCCCAGGCAGCTACCTGTCCCTGTGGTACCTTTGTAAAGTTAGAAAAAGCACGCCTTCCTCAAAGAGTTTGACTACCGTCTTTCTGACAATGATTATAATTAATACTGTACCATATTTCATTAGATGTAAGACGCTAGCATTGGTCAGACTTACTCTTATTTTATATACCACTAAGAAAAACAAATGCTGCCTACAAGATGAATTAGTTGTAAGATGTCTCCTCATTGCAGATAATTGATGAAATATAAATAAATGAAGCTAAAATAGAGGATGTGGATTTTGTCTTGTTAAAACATACCCCTCTGCACGTGTGTGCCTGCTAACTTCTCAGATCTTGTCTTCAATACTGTGTGCCTTTCAGAATCCTGACATTCCTTCACTTACCAAACACCTGAGCACAGACCGTAGGTGCCAGCATCCCAAATCCTACTAAGAGTCATAAGTATAACAAAACCCAGTTCCCAGAGTCGAGCCTATGTTCTGTAGCAGCCAGTACCAGGAGTGAAAACATATCCTTCGATTTGGAAAGGGGCAGTCCTGGGTCTGCAGCTCGTTAGTTGTGTGGCATTGGGCTGGTCATGCCACCTCCTGAACTCAGCTTCTTTCACCGGAGAAAGGAGATCACAACATACACAGCTCAGAGCTGATTGAGAATTTTCTGGGTTCATTAAGGAGCTATCTGCGCTTACTAAATGCCTGTTCTGTTTTACTGATTGAGAATTCTTTCTAAACCATCCAGAAGTGTGTTTTATTTGCTTGTCTCTAAGACATGCAAAAGGAAAAAAAAAACATATAAAATGTGACATTTTGAGGGTGGAACTGTTTATGCTGGCTTTAAGCTACTACCTCAGCTCCAGACCTACCCTTTCACACCCTGATGTCAGGGCTGGAGCTCTGCAAACCACACCTCCGCTTTGCCAGCTGCTTTCTGTTGGGCTCTGTCATTAGGGGCACTAGAGGGAGACCTTGGAGGTAGAAGGGGAAAAGGATCTTGCTCTTTATGACTTCCCTGCTGTTCCCCTATGCCACCCAGCAAATGGCCCTGCATGCTGGCAGCAGCCATGGATTCTAGCTTCCAGCTTCTTCCTACTCTCCAAGGTCAGCTTCAGCACAAGCTCCAAAGACATCAGCATCATCTGGGCAATTTCACCTTCTCAGAATCTGGGTCTCAGCTCCCTGGGGACCTTCTTCCCAGCTCTCAGGCACTGCTAGCAACTGGGTGGTGGTCTTTCTTCTGAATGATGAGTCTTTGCACAGTCCTCCAAGCTTCTAGATTCCAATGTAACTACATGTGCGGTGTTTTTATTGAAAGTTACAGGAAATATTTCATGTAAAGAGGTCTCTGTGTGCAGCAAATGCTAATTTCATTTCACTCATTCGTGGCACCTTTAAGAACAGGTTGCAAGTATTTTATTTGCATTCCAGGCATATCAGAATATAAAACATTCCTATTTAATGCGAAATATTTGTAGGACGATGTGAGTGATTTTTACAGTGGATTCACTGGAAGTGATATTAAAAAGGTTTTATAGAGGAAATGCGTTATTATACCCATGCAGATGCATCATAATCTAGGTTGGAATGTAGCCGGAAACTGTTTGAAATATAAAATAATAGTCCATTAGCTCTGAGAAACGTAAAAATCACATAACTAAAGGAAATATATTGGCTTAAGTAAATACTGGTTCAAAGCAGACAAAAAATGCCAAGAAAAATACTGCTAAGTAGATTCTTATCCCTTATTTGTGGTCTATAAAAGCAAATGGTAGCACTGCAGTTCAGGAAATATTGGTGACTAAAAAGCAAATCTCAGCATAAAATTGTATGACATAAGAATAAATGCCTTTACTTGAAAGCAAAGGAAATCAAGCAACAACAGCAACAACCTATACATTTGACTGAATTCCCACACAGGTTGTGTTGCATATTGACAAGCAAATCAGTATAAAACCTGTAAAAAAAAAAAAAAAAAAAAAAAAAGGAAAGTACCCCAAGGTCATTCTCATGCATGCAGTAAAAGGCAGTATTTGCTTGGCTATGAGCACATGAATAAACAGCAAAGAGGAAAATAATTCTGATAGAAACCAGCCTAAAACATGGTTTCAAGAGCTTCCCGGAAATTCCATTCCTGTTTGAGCCATGGTTTATGGCAGTGTTCAATTGAAATCTAGTCAGAAAATAGCCCATAATTTACCTCTGATCATCTGGGTGGCTAATACCTTATTTCTCAAGTAAAGAAAAGCAGGTTGGGTGCAGCGGCTCACACCTGTAATCCCAGCACTTTGTGAGGCCGAGGCAGGTGGATCACCTGAGGTCAGGAGTTCAAGACCAGCCTGGCCAACATGGCGAAACCCTGTCTCCACTAAAAATATAAAAAATTAGCTGGGCCTGGTGGTGGGCGCCTGTAATCCCAGCTACTTGGGAGGCTGAGACAGGAGAATTGCTTGAGCCCATGAGACTGAGGTTGCAGTGAGCCGAGATCATGCCATTGTACTGCAGCCTGGGCGACAGAGTGAAACTCCACCTCAAAAGAAAGAAAGAAAAAAAAAAAGAAAAGCACGCAAGGATAGAAATCACCAATCTTTTCTGTTATGTTTGTGTTTCTGTTTTCTGCTACCAGGGGCTAATGGTATTACCATGGTCTATAAATCCACTATTCCTCTTTCCTTCCCTGTTGGGCTTTCAATAAGCTTAGTTCACTAGACATGGGGTAAATATGTTGCTTTTTGGTAAAGATGAGTTTTGCTTGCTGACAAATATGGTAGCTCCTTACAAAGTGAGCAGTGATCAGAGACAGTGTAAGCTAGTAGAACAATACATTGCTGTAAGCTACCCCAAATTTATTTGATTCAGCTTAGGTTAAAATACAAGCTAATGACAAGGACTCAACATTTTGTTTTACGTTTGTTGGACAGAACATTTGAGAACAACATTAAGAAGTTACTTACACAAGTGTTTCCAAGGATTTTCTTCATTGATATTTAGCCTTTGTTTTCATAGGGAAGAGGGAAGTTACCAGATAGTTTACATTCTTATTATCATGACATATATGTCATACTTAATTGGTTGGTATCATGGCATTTTAGCTTTTGAATTTTTCTCTGTTTAGACAGGAAAAGAAATTTTTCATTATATTGAAAGTTCATTTTAACTGCTTCAAGAACTATTGGCTTTATTTTTGAGACTATGAATGTTTACTACAGGAAACTACATTTGGAAAACTTTGTTCACTGTAATTGGAAACCGAGTTTACCACCAAAGGCTGATTAAACCCAACAACTATTTAAACCTTCTGACTCTTCCTTTAGTTTACACGGCCAAGATAAAAGAGATTGAACAGAATCTTTTCCTTGACCTCGAGAAATGAATGACTTTCACAGGTAAAGAGGATGGACAGTGTGTGACAATTTAAACAGTCGATTCACCTTCTCCGTGAGCCTCAGTGAATTAAGAAATTTTCAACCCCTTTGACTCTTCGAGAAGAAATAGGGTGGTGAAGCTGCGTTTTATATAGGCTTTCTGCTGTTCATCTCTTCCGCCCTTTATACATGGCTTTCTGCTGTTCATCTCTTCCGCCCTTTATACATGGCTTTCTGCTGTTCATCTCTTCCGCCCTTTATACATGGCTTTCTGCTGTTCATCTCTTCCGCCCTTTATACATGGCTTTCTGCTGTTCATCTCTTCCGCCCTTTATACATGGCTTTCTGCTGTTCATCTCTTCCGCCCTTTATACATGGCTTTCTGCTGTTCATCTCTTCCGCCCTTTATACATGGCTTTCTGCTGTTCATCTCTTCCGCCCTTTATACATGGCTTTCTGCTGTTCATCTCTTCCGCCCTTTATACATGGCTTTCTGCTGTTCATCTCTTCCGCCCTTTATACATGGCTTTCTGCTGTTCATCTCTTCCGCCCTTTATACATGGCTTTCTGCTGTTCATCTCTTCCGCCCTTTATACATGGCTTTCTGCTGTTCATCTCTTCCGCCCTTTATACATGGCTTTCTGCTGTTCATCTCTTCCGCCCTTTATACATGGCTTTCTGCTGTTCATCTCTTCCGCCCTTTATACATGGCTTTCTGCTGTTCATCTCTTCCGCCCTTTATACATGGCTTTCTGCTGTTCATCTCTTCCGCCCTTTATACATGGCTTTCTGCTGTTCATCTCTTCCGCCCTTTATACATGGCTTTCTGCTGTTCATCTCTTCCGCCCTTTATACATGGCTTTCTGCTGTTCATCTCTTCCGCCCTTTATACATGGCTTTCTGCTGTTCATCTCTTCCGCCCTTTATACATGGCTTTCTGCTGTTCATCTCTTCCGCCCTTTATACATGGCTTTCTGCTGTTCATCTCTTCCGCCCTTTATACATGGCTTTCTGCTGTTCATCTCTTCCGCCCTTTATACATGGCTTTCTGCTGTTCATCTCTTCCGCCCTTTATACATGGCTTTCTGCTGTTCATCTCTTCCGCCCTTTATACATGGCTTTCTGCTGTTCATCTCTTCCGCCCTTTATACATGGCTTTCTGCTGTTCATCTCTTCCGCCCTTTATACATGGCTTTCTGCTGTTCATCTCTTCCGCCCTTTATACATGGCTTTCTGCTGTTCATCTCTTCCGCCCTTTATACATGGCTTTCTGCTGTTCATCTCTTCCGCCCTTTATACATGGCTTTCTGCTGTTCATCTCTTCCGCCCTTTATACATGGCTTTCTGCTGTTCATCTCTTCCGCCCTTTATACATGGCTTTCTGCTGTTCATCTCTTCCGCCCTTTATACATGGCTTTCTGCTGTTCATCTCTTCCGCCCTTTATACATGGCTTTCTGCTGTTCATCTCTTCCGCCCTTTATACATGGCTTTCTGCTGTTCATCTCTTCCGCCCTTTATACATGGCTTTCTGCTGTTCATCTCTTCCGCCCTTTATACATGGCTTTCTGCTGTTCATCTCTTCCGCCCTTTATACATGGCTTTCTGCTGTTCATCTCTTCCGCCCTTTATACATGGCTTTCTGCTGTTCATCTCTTCCGCCCTTTATACATGGCTTTCTGCTGTTCATCTCTTCCGCCCTTTATACATGGCTTTCTGCTGTTCATCTCTTCCGCCCTTTATACATGGCTTTCTGCTGTTCATCTCTTCCGCCCTTTATACATGGCTTTCTGCTGTTCATCTCTTCCGCCCTTTATACATGGCTTTCTGCTGTTCATCTCTTCCGCCCTTTATACATGGCTTTCTGCTGTTCATCTCTTCCGCCCTTTATACATGGCTTTCTGCTGTTCATCTCTTCCGCCCTTTATACATGGCTTTCTGCTGTTCATCTCTTCCGCCCTTTATACATGGCTTTCTGCTGTTCATCTCTTCCGCCCTTTATACATGGCTTTCTGCTGTTCATCTCTTCCGCCCTTTATACATGGCTTTCTGCTGTTCATCTCTTCCGCCCTTTATACATGGCTTTCTGCTGTTCATCTCTTCCGCCCTTTATACATGGCTTTCTGCTGTTCATCTCTTCCGCCCTTTATACATGGCTTTCTGCTGTTCATCTCTTCCGCCCTTTATACATGGCTTTCTGCTGTTCATCTCTTCCGCCCTTTATACATGGCTTTCTGCTGTTCATCTCTTCCGCCCTTTATACATGGCTTTCTGCTGTTCATCTCTTCCGCCCTTTATACATGGCTTTCTGCTGTTCATCTCTTCCGCCCTTTATACATGGCTTTCTGCTGTTCATCTCTTCCGCCCTTTATACATGGCTTTCTGCTGTTCATCTCTTCCGCCCTTTATACATGGCTTTCTGCTGTTCATCTCTTCCGCCCTTTATACATGGCTTTCTGCTGTTCATCTCTTCCGCCCTTTATACATGGCTTTCTGCTGTTCATCTCTTCCGCCCTTTATACATGGCTTTCTGCTGTTCATCTCTTCCGCCCTTTATACATGGCTTTCTGCTGTTCATCTCTTCAGCCCTTTATACATGGCTTTCTGCTGTTCATCTCTTCAGCCCTTTATACATGGCTTTCTGCTGTTCATCTCTTCAGCCCTTTATACATGGCCTTCTCTTGGTTCTCTTTTCTGCCCCTGAGAAGCTTCCTCTCATACCTCTCACTGGAAGATTTGATTGTATTGGAAGAGGGAAGGAATCTCACAGGAGATCAGTATGGTTTTATCTTGGATCTGTGCTATCCATGCCTCATTTCCCTTTCTGTATTCTGTTGTGGGCAGAACCCAGGGACAAGTTGTCCTGGCATTCTCATTTTGCACAGAACAGTGCCCTGAACGTAGTAAGTAGTTGGAAATAGTAACTTGAGGGCATGGCTATCCTACTACAAATTATTTCTTAATGCCTATCTTTTAAGGGTATCATGGAAAATCAGGATTATGCATCACCTATAATGGAACTCATCACATTCCCCGTGCTCATTTTCCAGGTCTCCTGTATCCATGGATGGCTCTGTCTTGTGTTCAGTGCTATAAAATGGAATTCTCCAGTGAGAGTTCTCTCATCTCATGACCAAGTCCAGCCATAGTCTGCTGCCTCTACCCCACAAATGTCCTTCGATTCCAGTCTTTTGCACAATTTCCAGTTCAAACTAACCAGTGTTTCTCAATTCATTCTTTGTTCCCTACTGGGTTTCCCTTACAGCACCCAAATGTGATTATGGTATTTCCTTACTTAACGTCTTTCTGTGGCTCACAGCTTACTTTTCTAAAATGATCTTGATTCTTCCAACAGCTGAAAAGATTTAACATGTCCCAGCCTCTGCTGACCTGTCTGGCCTCATCTCACCTTACTCTCATTCTTGAGAATCTTTCTTTCATTTTGTTTTTGCAGAGCGGCCATTATGATTTATTTGTCAGTTCTTGAAAAGCACTGGACATCTCATCCGGGGCCTCAGCATTGTCATTCCTTCTTTCTGATTCCCTTTTTATAGAGTGTTCTGATTACTCACTCATCCAGTTGATTTCACTCATTTAAAAAAATTTCAGAACAAATGTCACTTTCTGAATGGATTTTCCTGATTACACAAACTCATTTTGACTCTCCTATCATATGTTCATTCCCCTAGAATTGATCTTGTATATATCTACTAAATCTGTGATTAAATAACTAATTTTTAGTTAGTTGCCTATTACATATTTTCATGGCTAGAATGTTATTCTTTGTCCTAGATCCGAACAGTAGGATACATACCCTACTAGGTAGGTAGGTAGGTAGATAGATAGATAGATAGATAGATAGATAGATAGATAGATATCCTACTATATATAATCCCATATATATAGTAGGATATATATGGGATTATATCCTACTCTATTGGATTATGTATGGGATTACTATATATTATGTATGAGATTACTATATAATCCCATATATATAGTAGAATACACACATACACATACACACACTTAAAAGAACACACACACACAAATATAAGGACAAATTATTTTTAATCCAGATTTTCATACTATAGATCATGATTTTTTATAATGCATATTCATTTTTCTGTCACTCTCTGACCCCCAAAACATGTGAGAGATTGTTCTTGGCCATGGGTTTTGGGTGGTAAGGAGATAAATGTTGTCCTTAGCCTCAAGGGGCTCATAATTGTTCAGCAAAATTTGCTTAAAATGAACCTGTCTGCCAATATGTATAGATGAAGTATACCTAAAGCGTGTTGTGGCTTATTAGGGAACAGTCATAGGAAGTGTTGGGTTGAGGGGCTGAAATAGTGGGTCAGCTTATGTGCATTGAGAAGCGAGCTCATTGGATCCCAGTCTCTGCCACCCCAAAATGAGACTCATCAGCCTGCATGTTATTGAAGGCAGAACCATTACAAAACCTCCAAGGGCAAGGTGCTGAGGTGGAATAGGGGACAGAGGAACTGGGTCTTCTCTTTAATTCTGCACACAGCATCTGTGGGCACGTGGATGAGTTAGGTCCCACCCCTGGCCATTATAAAATGTTTGGGAAGAAAATGCAGTGGCATTTGTGAAGTGTCTAGCACACTGCCTTTGCTCTTAGTCAAAAAATGAATGCTCATTTCTTTCCCTGCCCTTTTTCCTCATCATCAGACCCATCATTCTAAAATATTTTTATATTCCCTTCCTGCTAAGGAAGCAAGCAGATGCCTCGGTGTGTCCTTGTGTTCTCTGCTTGTACAGAATTTTTAAAAAGTCATATATAGTGATAGAAGCTATATACATATATTTATAATTTATCCCACATGAGCTTTGAGATTATTTTTATATGTCCTCCAGCTATAATGAAAATTTCATAAACAAACAGCCCCCTTTCATAGGTTTTATGTTACTCCAAAATGCTCTGTTAGTGCTTTGCGGACAATAATTTCTGGTCACCTGCCTATGGAAAAAGTAAGTGTCCGTGAATGCTGAAATGGCCTCGAGAAAGAAGAACACAAAGCCAAGGGTCTGATAATCTGCAGAATGTTTGCTACAAATGTTTTAAGCACAGGAGCGACCTGGCTGATGTAACTACATGACGTTTGCTAACTGGCCTGTCAATTTACAGATCCCATTGTCATTTTCTAACTCCCTCACTTCCACTGACTCTTTCAGCAGAATGAAGTTATCTTCTGACATAATGTTGACGGGCACCAAAAAATTACACACGAAATTATGAAATGTTTTAATTTGGTAGTTACTAGTTAACAACATGTATAAAGTATTTGCTATTTTGTTCTATGTTAAGCATTCCAGATTTGTGGTGAGCAAAAATGCATGGATCCCTCCTTCTATCCTGTTTATACAGAAAGGATCTCATTCCCTCTCCAGGGTCCCAGATTACCCATACAATATGCTCTTGAAATATACATCACAGGATGCATTGTTGAATGTTACACAATGTTGAATGTTATACAATATAATGTAGTTGATTTCAACAGGAATAGTTTTATGAGTTCCTCAATGCCACAGTTATTATTATGCATTCCCAAATAACATCAAATCTTATAAAAACTGAAATAATTTTTCCAGGAGTTAGCAGTTGACAGGAAACTTTTTCCTCAGTAATGACTATAATCTAATTGTCCGTATTTTCTATTTAAGCACTGTATTAGTCTGTTCTCATGCTGCCAATAAAGACATACTTGAGACTGGGTAATTTATAAAGGAAAGACAGTTAATTGACTCATAGTTCAGCATAGCTGGGGAGGCCTCACAATCATGACAGAAGATGAAGGAGGAGCAAAGACATACCTTACATGGTGGCAGGCAGGGAAGTGTGTGCAGGGGAACTGTCCTTTATAAAACCATCAGATCTCGTGAGACTTAGTCATTATCATGAGAACAGCACAGGAAAAACCCGCCCCCATGATTCGATTACTTCCCACGGGGTCCCTCCCACAACACATGGGGATTATGGGAGCTACAATTCAAGATGAGATTTGGGTGGGGACACAGCCAAACTCTATCAAGCACTTCAGAGTAATTATTTAAGCCAACTCACAATGAAAACATAACATGATACATGATATTCACGTAATTCAAGCTGTAAGGCCACCTTTTTCGCTAAACATAAACAAAGGAAATCCAATTAAATATTAATGGTAACTACTCAGAAAACAGCAAAGCACATGAGAGCCCTGCACACAGCAAGGGCTCCTGGCCCTGCCATGAGTCAGCCAACTTCTAGAGCTGTAAAAGGAGAACTTCTGTAACTTCACACCACTGGCACAGTGGCACAGTGGCACAGAGGCACAGTGGCACAGAGGCCTTGTCTTGCAGCCTCAGCTGCTTCAGGGTTAGAAACAACCAAATGGGTCCTGAGAATAGGTCTTGTGAGCAGAGAGTGGGGGAATCAAATGAATTCTTCTTGCCGAAACCAAATGTGCAAATCTGGTACTTTGACTGTATGTATGTGTGAAAAAGGAGGATAAGGTATGATTAACAAAAGATAAGTCAGCTGTCTATAAGCACTATATTTTCAGGTGATTTTTTAAAGATTGTTTTTCACAATTTATATATATATTATATATA
>NW_016803605.1:1631427-1655747 GCF_001698545.2 Rhinopithecus bieti
AATATAATATATAATATATGTATTTTATATAAAATATATAATACATGTATAATATAATATATATACATATATATATAATTTTATGGCCAGGCATGGTGGCTCACGCCTATAATCCCAGCACTTTGAGAGGCCAAGGCAGTTGGATCACCTGAGGTCGGGAGTTTGAGACCAGCCTGACCAACATGGAGAAACCCTGTCTCTACTAAAAATACAAGAAGTTAGCCTGGCATGGTGGTGCATGCCTGTAAACCCAGATACTCAGGAGGCTGAGGCAGGAGAATCGCTTGAACCCGGGAGGCAGAGGTTGCCATGAGCTGAGATTGTTCCATTGCACCCCAGCCTGGGCAACAAGAGTGAAACTTAATCTCAAAAAATAATAATAATAATTTTATAATAAGAAGTCATTTGAATTAATAAAAAAGGGCACCACAAACTACGTGAAAATTGAGCAATGAGCCAATGGATTACTGATTCTCAGGTCACCAACTTTGTCCTGAAAAATGAGTTTCACTCAAATCCCAAGCCTATATGGCTGCCATAATCCCCAAGAACATGTAAGGATAAGGGATAAAAAGGAATAAACTGCATCACCAATTGTAAACGTGGAACGTCCTGGGGCTGTTGCTGCGATAAGGAAAAGCTGCAGCATCTGGCATCAGGCATCCATCCTACCTCATTCCTTGCCTTCTCTTGGGCCACATGTCATAGTGATGCCCCCAGCCAGCCCTCCACATAAGTGGTCCTACCAGCTGCTACCTGGAATGGAACTGAGAGGCCAGATTCATTTTCCAGGAGGAGGCCCCAGTGAGATTAGAGGACATTTACTGAAATGACGGTTCTCTCTGCCTGGAAAACAGCATCCCAGCTCAGGCTTATGCTATACCCCAGGATTTGGTGTGTAATGACAGAGGTCATCCATCCATTCAGGGGACACTCTGGGATCATAGAGCCCCTCTCCCATTTTTCCCTGGAGATAATCTTGCCCATAACAGGAAGATTCTGTGGCAATTATAAAGCCTGGGAATCTTGCGGGCAGGAGACTAGACTTACCAGTGTCCAGCACTAGAGAGAGGGCTGTGGGGAGGAGAGGTGATCCTTTCACAACCAAGGGTTCAGGGTCAGTGGAGGTTGGCAACCCTCTCCCCACCCCGTGACCCCCTCCATACACTCTACCAGGGGTCTGACCTTGGGCAAGTTACCTACCCTCAGTTTTTCTCATCCATAAAATGGGATACTTAACATGACATACATCACAGAGGCGATGTGAGGATTAAATTAGCCCGTGTGCAGACAATGACTGGAACAGTGGGTGTCATGCAGAAAGCACTCAGTAAATTCGGTCAGCAGCCAGTGTCATTGCTGTCACTCCTCCCGCGTCCTGTGTGTGCTCATATGTGGACAGTGCCCTGGTTGCTGTTGCAGTGAGAATGAGCAACAAAGGATTTAGCTTCTAAGAGCTCAAGTTCAGCATTTCCCAGGAAAATTAGAATTTTAAAGGAGCAGTCTCCTGTGCACCCAAAATGAATGGAATTTTAATTCTGCCAGATCTGTGTTAGACCTTGACTGTTACCAAGATATTTAACTTTTGAACGATTAAGTTTGCTAATCTACAAAATAAGGATATTGATATTAACCTGTGGGGTCTGTAAAACTTCAAAAAAGGAAGGGTGAAAATCTGATGGGGTTCAGAAGAGTCTGTGCAGTTAGAGGCAAATGCATGCAAATTCCAGCTCAGCCAATGAGAACTTATCTCCTCTAGCTTCATGTTCCTTATCTATAAAATCAAGATAAGAGTAGCCTCATACTTTAAATAATTATGAGGATTAAATAATCTGTGTAAAATGCTTAGTGTCTGCTAAGAATTTTAGATTTGGTTCTTATCATTACATGAAATTCTATTGTATTAATCAGGCAGGATCCATTCAGCTGCAAGTGACAGAACACTTGCTTAAGCAAAATGAGCTGATTTACTGCCTCATGTCCAGGAATTGATCTGAGGGTTCAGTCCGGATGGGATCCAGGAGCTGAAACACTTCGGTCAGCAATTGTTTTCCTCTCTGTATCCTCACTCTTTTGTTCTTTATAATTTGCCTCCATCCCAAGAAGGTTTTCTCCTGGTGATGTTAAAGCTCTAGTCACATATTCTGCGAGTTTGGCCGTCTCCGCAGGAGATACCATTTCTTAATTCCAACACTTAAAACATGAAGTCTTCCATGCAGTGCTCACCAGTTCTTATTAACTTGGATGCCATTGCTGGCTCATTCCTGAAGCACTCATTGTGGACAGTAGGCTGAGAGGCTCTGATTGGCCATCCTGGATCATTAGCTCACCCCATAGCCAGGGTGGGAGTCAGCCCCACCTGACGGCATAGGCTGAATATGGTGTGGTGTTTCTCCAAAATGAAAGGGAAAAATGGTGCTGTATCAGTTTGTTGGTGCTGTATCAGTTTGTTAGTGCTGCCATAACAAAAGAACACAGACTGGGTGTCTAAAAAAATAGAAATTTATTTTCTCATAGCATGGAAGCTTTCATAATATGAAAATCCAAGATCAGGATATGGACAGGGTTGGTTTCTTTGGCAGCCTCTCCCATTGGTTCCCAGATGGCTGTCTTCTCTCTGCATCTTCCCATGGTCTTTCCTCTGTGTGCACAGTTACCTCTGTCCAAATTTCCTCTTATTAGGAGGACACTAGTCGTATTGGATTATGACCCACCCTGAAGACTTTATTTTAATTTAATTATTTCTTTAAAGACTGTATCTTCTGATAGGATTACCTTCTAGGCACTGCAGGCTGGGATTTCAATATATGCAATTCAGTGAGGGAGGGGGACACAATTCAGCACATAATTGCTGCTACTAGAGGAGAGGTGCTGTTCAGGAGTGGAAGGTCATGCTGGAATTGCCAACACTCCAAACTATCACTGGTTTATCTCATCACAGGTTGAGTTCTGTTTTGCAAAGTAAGATGCGAGCTCAGCATCGACAACAGGCTTGTTCTGTTTTGCGCCTCCTCTCTCTTGACTGTGGCTTCTGCTTTTCTACCACTGGGAAGAGAAGCTGGAAATTCAGGAGTCGGCCTTTCCACGCTTGAGCCCAGCAGAGATCTCACTTCTGCTCAACCCACTAGCAAAAGGAGTCACAAAGCCCCACCTAACTGCAGGGAGGTTGGACAATCATAGAGAGAAGATGGATATTCAGTGTGCCATCTCCAAAGGAAAAACTGAGTCACTTCAGGAAACTGCAGCAATTATCTCATCTTTTCTTCCAAGTTTCCATGCTGGTAGTGGTTACTGCATCATCCTATCACTGTAGAGGCACGTGTTTTTCTTCCTTCCTGCCTCTGCAGTTGAGCAGGCTCTATACTCCATCAGCATCTATACTATACTCCATCAGTTATGTCTATCACATCCTTTTCTTCATGTTTAGTTTAGTGCCATTATCTTTGTTCAGGTTCTCTATAGCAACATATATAGCAACATAGACTATTGCAAGAAGAAGATCTAGAATATAAAAAGCTCAGAGTTGGAAACTCGAATAGGTACTGGAAAAGTAGGAAGGATTCTTCATCCCCAGAGCATAAAATTCAGGACTGGAATGAGGCAAGAGACAGGAGATGAGGCTGGCTGGGCAGGTGAGCAGGAGACTAACCAATACCAGCCTTGATCAAGTCAGTCCAGAAAACTGAGAACTTGCATCCAGTGAGTAATTGGGAGCTGTTGGGTAACCTGAGTAGGGAAGGTGAAGGGTGAAGGGGACTGGGGAAATATGAAGCTAGAAGCAGGAGTCTGGTGTTGGTGGAGTCAGATTTTTAGCCTGTAAAGAGATCACAGAGGTCCACAGGACTTTTGACAAGTGACTAGAGTTCTCTGTCCCTTTCAAGTTCCTTATTTATAAAAAAGCAATAATTCTAACATTTCCCACAGAAGTGGATTTAGGGAGCTAATGTATACATGACAGCTATCACTGTTCTTGAGCAGAGTAAGTGATCAGTGAAAACTGGTTATAATTCAGAGGGGGAGAGTCAGATGGAGCAGGCTGCCTTGAGAGAAGCTGTGAGATCTGTAACCAAGCACACCCGGTCCATTGGCGACCCTGCCTGGAGAACACTGATGAAACAAACACATGACTTGATTCTCCCTCGCTCTTTTATCGTCTTCTATCATTGGCCAGAGCTAACTGGAAACCAAGGCAGAAAGGAAGAAAGAACCAGTAAGGGTAGACAGCAAGACAGGGAAGGCAGAGAGTGAGTTCGTGGGGCAAACAGAAAACATCCATTACCCCACTGTGGATAAAATTCAAGAACAAGTATTCTCTCAGCTGCAAGTGATGGAAACTCAAGCCACACTTGCTTATGCAAAAATGAGATGATTTACCAACTCATGCCATTGGAAAGTCCAGCAGTAGATTTTGTAGGTTCAGGCAAGGTGGGATCCAGGTGTGGAAGAACTGTGGGTAAAAGCACAGAGAGAATTATCAGGGTTATTGTACTTACATTTGAGTAGTAAAGTGACCCTTATTAATAGGACATGGTGATCTGTGCTTTGATGCAATTCATGAACAATAGAGAGGGCTTTACTGTCACACACTTGCCTGTCCTTGGCCATCACTATATCACTACAGGTAAACTGAGCCAGCCTGTGTCATCTGTACACTGGTTCACCTGCCCTGAAGAGTGTCATTATCAGCAATTGATTATCTTCCAGTTTTAACCTTCTTGATCATCTCTGGTTACTGAGTGAATTATCTAATAAAAGAAATACACATTTGAGTTGACCATATGCACTGTCTGCATGTGAAACTAGAACCATGCAAGCTTCATTGAAGACCCCTCCAAAGTGGCAAACCAGGTAAGGGGAAGTGTGATCAGAGAGTTATTAGCAAAGCCACAAGCTGTGAAACTCTCCACCCACCACTAGCGGATCCTGAAAGGAATCACGTGGACAATCTGTTACTTGGAAGTCCAGTGTCCCACATGTCCTAAACTCAGAATGTTTTAAAGGTGTTCGACTGGAGTTAGCAAGGAGGTGAGACATGACTATAATTTTATCTCTTAGCATGCTCTTTGACGTCTGCCAGTCCAGGGTTTTTCGTTCTGCACATTTGTCATGACTTGTCGCCTGATTGAAAGGAGCACAAGTATCGTCTCCCACCATGATTCTTTCATCAGAGATCTGAATTGGAAAAAACTGATGTGGCAAAGCCCTTCTGTCTAGGGATGGATATCAGAACCCTGTATCCAGGGGATGGGTGACTTTGGTGGGCATAACTTGCCTAGCATGTGACCTTCTCCCACTACAAGAATAGTCAACATCCATCTCTCTCCTGTCTAGCCTAAGCTGTGCAGTATAAGAATGAATGGTTTCTCGTGGACATGAAATAGATGTTTCCTCAGGCACACTCAATACATTTGTCACTGAATTCTTCTTGTTCTTGGGTCTGTAAGAACTGATTATGCATGTCAGATTTTTCCTCAATTCAATGGAGTTTAGCAAAACATTCAAAGGCAGTTTAGAAATGTCTTTCCTGGCCGGGCGCGGTGGCTCAAGCCTGTAATCCCAGCACTTTGGGAGGCCGAGACGGGCGGATCACGAGGTCAGGAGATCGAGACCATCCTGGCTAACACGGTGAAACCCCGTCTCTACTTAAAAAATACAAAAAACTAGCCGGGCGAGGTGGCGGGCGCCTGTAGTCCCAGCTACTCGGGAGGCTGAGGCAGGAGAATGGCCTAAACCCGGGAGGCGGAGCTTGCAGTGAGCTGAGATCCGGCCACTGCACTCCAGCCTGGGCGACAGAGCGAGACTCCGTCTCAAAAAAAAAGAAAAAAAGAAATGTCTTTCCTTACAGTTGGCGTCTCCATCATGCAGCAAATGACTAAGGTCTCCTAATGACTGTCTGCAACCATGGTTATTAATCACTGCAGGGATAGGTTTTATGCCCAGGGACTCCTGCCACTGGGCTGGTGAGTGGCTGGTGCTCACCGGGGCCCAATGGAAGGTGTCTGATGTTTCACTGTTGCATCTAAATACACCACTTGTCTCAATGACCGCAGATACTGGGTTGATGTGTGGTGCTTTCTGTATTCTCTGATGGTTTTAATATTTTCAACTAAGGAAAAATGCACAAAAGATTTATAATTGCTGTTTGTGGTTGACTGTCATTTCCCACAGTATTTTTTTCCCGTATTGGGTACATTATTTGAAAAATAAAATCACGAGTTGGACAAGAAATGTCATTATGGGAAACAAACTGTGTAAGGAAATTACCTGCTGTCTTCAAGGACACAATTGTCCCTTCTGACTCAAAAACCTGAAAACTTGCCTCAGGTGAAAAGGGTTGATTAGAGTGTGACAGTTAATGTATATGCCAGTTCGACTGGGCCCTGAGGTGCTCCTATCGAACATCATTTCTGAGTATATGTCAGGATATTTGCCGACGAGATTAGCATATGAATTGGTGGACTGAGTGAAGTGTAATATTTCCCCAAAGTGTGCAGGCACCAACCAATCCACTGAGGGCCCGAATAGAACAAAAGGTGGAGAAACGAGAATTTTTCCCCCTTGTTTGTTTATTTTTTTCTGCCTCATTGCTTGACCTCAGACATCTCATCTCATCTCATCCTGCCATGAGACTGGGATTTGTACCATCAGTCCCCACCGGTTCTCAGGCCTTTGAGCTCAGACGGAATTACACCAACAGCTTGCCTGGGTCTCCAGATGGTTGGAGGCACATTGTGGGATATCTCATCTCCATAACTGTGTGAGCCAGGTCCTCATCGCCGCCGCACAAAACCCAAAACCGTCTCCCTGTGCATCCATCAGGAGACACCTGATATGACTGATAAAAGGAAGAGATTGGCCACTCAATGCCAGAAGACAAGAGGAGGCGATGGGAGATTCTACCTGACATTCATCAATGGCAAACCATCCAGGCCTTGCTGGTGAAATATGGGCATTGTCAGTGGACACGACAGAGGGAGTCATGCCCACCTCAGGAAGGCTGAGCGGCTTCTCCATGCTTCTGACCTTTCTAGGGGAAACAGCCATCACTGCAGGCCAAGCTCTGATCACTTGTCTTTGCCCAGCTGCCCATGTTGGTTCCTGGCGTGGGGGCTGAGGACAGACACCGGGAGGTGGCTGTGCTAGACTTGACTGGGGCTGCTAGTTCCTCCCTTCTCCTCAGCCTCCTGCAGGCTACAGGCTGTTTCCACACCTGCAAGGAGGTTTCAGCATCAGTCAGGAGAGGGGATGGTCAGACAGCAGCGGGGTCACAGGGGAACACAGAGCTGTCAGTCCAGGGACAAGGGACTGACCGATGAGCCAGGCCTCTGCAGTGACAAATGTCACAGCTGGGCAGTTTTTTTCTGAATTGAGGTGCCCCCATTTGTCTGACTGATTCACCATGGGGAAATACAACAGACAGGTTCTCAGGGCTCAATCTACTTGAAGAAACCTGAACTATACCATTGAGAACATATAGAATTTATAGCCACAACAGGGGCTTACTCTCTCCAAACTTTAGTTCTAGTTTTCCTTTTGTTGATGAGTTCATCTACATTCAAATTTAGAAAATGAAATGTATTTTAAAACTCCAAATGCAGCTCATATAGGAAATTTTCAAGCCCTGTAACCTATCAGAATAACAAATGCAAGAGCCCACAGGGGTTAGGCGGGCAGCGTGGAAGTGTGTCTTGGCTTCTTGGCGCTGGAGCAAAGTTACCAGCCAAAACTCAGCATCTCAGGGACACTCAGCCTCAGCCACCTACTGCCCATGGCAGCCAGAGCCACCTGTACCAAAGGTCACCGCCCCTAGGTGCTGACAGGCAGGGCTTCAGAGCCACACTGCAGCTGCTAATCCCAGCAGGGCCACTAACTAGCTATAGGATCTTGGCCCAGTCAGCTACATTTATCAGGGTCTGTTTTCCTATTTGTAAAATTGGAAAACTAACAGTGTCAGCCTCATGATGAGTGTTGAGTCCAGGATTAAATACATTAATGCAGAGAAATCATTTAAAACAGGGGTAACACATTGGAAATGCTACATAGATGTTACCTACTGCTATGGCACATTGATTTTCATTTTTAAAAATACCTTAAAACATGAATTATTATGAGAAGTCTCTTTAGATATGGACAACTAATTGAAATATATTAAATTCATATATTCATATTTATATAGGATACATTTAATATATAATAAATGCATATATACAATAGAGCTTGAAATATGTATATATAATATAAATATATGAAAATATATTCAATACATTTAATATAGTATATGAATATAAATGCAGTATTTATGTCAATGTACTCACATATTTGCATATATTTACATTTATTTGAACTTCATATGCCCTGTATTTGCTATGGGCTGTGGGACACCTGCGAATAATCTCCGAAGAAAAGCGCTCTTTTGTAACACGTGCTGAACCTGTGAGCAGGAGAGAACTGGCATCCACATTGTCCATAGTAGAAAATGAACCGGTCTTCTTTGGAGACGAGCTCCGTTTCCAGAAGGAGAAGCCGTGGTTTGCCCATCCTCTTCAACTCCTTCAGTACTGATTGTTCCAACGTTGATAGCCTGCTCCAAAGTTTGTCCCACCATTGGCTAACCAGTGGCCAATCAGATACTCTCAATGGCATGAACCAACATTGGGCTGTGGGCCCTGAACTGTGATGTCACAGAACCTGGGACCTGCACCCATACTAGGCTAGGACAAGGGGTAGAGGCAGAGAGAGAGAGAGGAGCCACCCTGAGAAGGAAGAGACCAGGTGGTCTCTGAGATAGGGAGCCCCTTTTTATGTCGGTGCCTTGACATGTGGCACTTTGTGCTCCAGGATCGCCCCCGGAGGAACTGCTATCACTTTCAAACGACCTCGTCTTTTCTAGGGCCTTCTGAACTGATCATCTCTCCCTTCTGATACAAGAGGGTCTTCCCTGGAAGACCACTGCACACCTTCTAGTAACACTGGGACCCTGGGTGAGTCGCTTAACTTCTCTGGGTCTCAGTTTCGGCATCTGTAAAATGTCCAGAGCACCTCCCCAACTCGACAGAGCTATTCTCAGGATCAAAAGAGCAAACTCAGTTCATACGTGAGACACCTGCCTTTTGCCTGGCCCTCAGTAGAAATCGTATATCTTCTAATCAGCCACTTGCTTCTCCTGAACCTTTACCGAGTAAAAGTCTGCGTCAGGACTCACAGGCTCCACACTTGTGTCCCATCGGAGTCTCTGACCAGGGAGAGCAGCCTTCAAAGTGCAAACAGGAAATTAGCCTCCAGCCACAGCTGTTCCTCCAAGTGCCATGTGGCACTCAGGCTCAGGCAGGCAGTAGGGCTACAGATCCTTGTTTGTCCACTTGACTCAGTTTCCTTATCTGTAAGTGGGGATAACAATAGTAATCATGTGAGAGAGATACATATTATATATACCTCTCCCTATGTTTGCTATGGGCTGTGGGACACCTGTGAGTGTGTATATATATATATATAATATATATATAATCATGTGAGAAATCTATCGATCGATCATCTATCTATACACACATACTACAAGATGAATATGATATAGAGATGAGACATCCCCAATGTGTCCCCCACCATATATACTTGTAAATATACAAGCATAATCATGTGAGATATATACCATATAACAACAGTAACAATAGTAATAGTTAACATTATATGATTGCTAACAATAGTTATGTGAGAGATGTATATAATATATATCACATACATCTCTCGTGTAATTACTAAAAATATGATATATATCTCTCTCACATAATTACTATTGTTAGTAATCATATATATTAACTACTGCTATTGTTAATATACATGAGAACAAAATATACGGATTAAGTAATCTAATGTTCTAATGCCTCTAAAGTGCCTAGAGCCTGTCACATAGTGTTGTATAAATATTAGCTATTACTATTATCTTATTGTATCCAGTCAGCAATTCAACAGTACTCACTGTGATTATTCTAAATTACAGATCTAATTTTCTGGTAAAAATTCTTCCGTGGTTCTCCATTTCTGTTACTTGGCCTGGCCCCTGCCCACCTCTCCATCCTCATCTTATGTTAGATGCTCCTTCCCCAGCAGCCACACTGGCATGTTCAGTCTCTCTTTCAACCCTGGGCAGGTAGTCTGAGGCCCCTACCTCCTGCCTTGTGGAGATGACTCTTGCTCATCCTGTGTTTCACAGCTCAGGGCTTACCTCCTCCGAGAAGGCTTCCTTGACCCCCTAAGTTTGAATTAGATGTCCCCCATCACCTTAGACTTACTTCCACCAGAGCACTTACCGCCCGTGCGGTAATTATTAGTTTGCGTGCTGCCGCCTCACAGATCAGTGAATCCACCTGCTTGTGTGCTACACCCGAGGGAATGTAGCCTAATCACCAGCAAACTTCTCACCCAACAAGCGACAGGTGTTTCTAGGATCGGTTCATTGACTCCAGTCAGAGCTCTGGAAAGGCTTCTCTGTGATTCTTTTGGTCTTCCCTCATTGGCAGAAGGTGGCTGCCAAGCCTCCAAATATTTGGTGCTCACAAAACCACCTGAAAGTGGAGCAAAGGGAGGGATTTTCTTCACACTTCTCCAGCTTAAAAGAGCTGGAGGGAGAGGAGGGGGAGCAGGGTGTGGAACTTCCTGGAGACTGCTCAGTTCTCAAGACTCTAGAATTTCCTGAAATACAATGGTGTAAATACTCTTCAAAACCTCTTCCAGGATTCAGTGACTTTACCCCTAGTGAATTTCATATGTTTCTACATCTATAAATGCTTTGCTATTTTATATAAAGTTGTTAGTGAGGAATGCAGATATCTACATACTAAAGATAAAAGTACGAGGCATAGTTATCAAAAACCTTTGTTGTTTAATAGATAAATATGGGAAACCAGGAGATTGTGCAGTTCTGTTTGGCTCTGGATCCCACTCAAGCTTTCCCCAGCATTGGGAGTGTCTCTCCTGGACTTTTAGCTATCATAGGTGTTATTGGCCTACCTCCTATCATTGCCAGGTAGGGCTGGGGCTGAGATTTCTGCCTGTAGTGTTTTCTGGACTCCTTGCTTCCTGAAGGGACCAGAGGGTTCAGTCATGGCAGAGACACTTTCTGGCCTGACACATCAGGATGAGGACTAAAACTACAGAAAAGAACAAAGCCTCCCTGTTGGCTCCTGCTACTCAAAATTTCCTCTTTTTTAAAAATTATTTCCAAAGGTTTTTGGGAAACAGGTTTTATTTGGTACATGAGTAAGCTCTTTAGTGGTGATTTGTGAGATTTTGGTGCACCCATCTCCCGAGCAGTATACACTGAACCCAATTTGTCATCTTTTATCCCTCACCCTCTTCCCACTCTTTCCCCCTGAGTCCCCAAAGTCCATCATGTCATTCTTACGCTTTTGCATACTCCTAGCTTAACTACGACTTATAAGTGAGAACAAATGATGTTTGGTTTTCCATTCTTGAGTTACTTCACTTAGAATGATAGTCTCCAATCTCATCCAGGTTGCTGCAAATGCCATTAATTCATTCTTTTTCTGTGGCTGAGTAGTATTCCATCATATATATTATATTTTATTTATATATATATATATATATACACACACACACACACCAGTTTCTTTATCCACTCGTTGATTGATGGGTTTTGGGTTGGTTTCACATTTTTGCAACTGCGAATTGTACTGCCATAAACATGCATGAGCAAGTATTTTTTCATAGAATAACTTCTGAACAGTAAATCTTCTAATTTCGGATTAATGGGTTTCAGTTTCTCACGGAAAGAGGGTGCATCCTGTCTTGTCTGTGAGAATGGGGAGAAAGATTAAAAAAGCTTAGTTTCTCTTCCACCAAATTCTACCCTTTTTCCTAAATGACAGGAGAGTGAAGCAAATGACCTGCTAATAACCTCCACTTTGGTGGAAAAAAAATTGTGTGGCTGAAGACTAATAATGATAGTAAATTAATAATTGAATAAAATGTCGCATGTGCTCTATGAGAAAAAATAGCTGTGGTCACATGTTGAACTAATTTTACGCATGGCTGCTCACCCTATATAATTGTATCTAACTACTTATTATGAAAATTTTCAAATATGCAGAAAAATTGAAAGAAGTTTTTAGTGAAGACCCATATACCTACCAGCACCTACATTCTACTGTTAACATTTTATTCTTCTTTCTTTATTCTGTATCTTTTCATTTCTGTCAAAGGATGATGACTTGATACCTGAGAATATGTGGTGAATCCTACCAATCTCTTCTCCTTTATGATTTGAGACTTTTGTGTCTTTTTTTTTTTTTTTTTTTTTTTTTTTTTTTTTTTTTTTTTTTTTTTTTTTTCGGAGTCTCTCTTTGTCACCTGGCTGGAGTGCAATGGTGTGATTTCGGCTCACCACAACCTCCGCCTCCTGGGTTCAAGTGATTCTCCTGCCTCAGCCTCCTAAGTAGCTGGGACTACATGCACCTGCCACCAAGCCCAGCTAATTTTTAGTAGGGATGGGGTTTCACCATGTTGGCCAGGATGGTCTCGATCTCTTGACCTTGTGATCTGCCCACCTTAGCCTCCCAAAGTGCTGGGATTACAGGTGGGAGCTACCAAGCCTGACCTTTGGCTAAATCTGTCCCTGTTCTCCTCTTGTACTTTTATCATTTTGCATTTTACATTTAATTTTTAATCTAGTAGAAATTATATTTACATAAGAAATGAGAAAAATCTCCAACTTTTGTTTGTTTTTCCTCCCAAATTGCTAACTAGTCATTCTGCTTCTGATTCCAATTTAGGGCTTTGGACTTGCTCTAGAATTTCTCTGTGTCCACTCCTTCTTGGCCCCTGTCTCCTCCATGTGTCTCCATAGCTGGATGCCCTCGGCCCATGTGCTCAAATGAAAGATACATCACAGCTCTGCAAAAGGCACTGGAGGGGACCAGATGCGAAACTGCAGAACTAATGCTGGAGGCAGCAGTATCTGCTGAGAAAATTAAATCTCTCCTCTGGGATGCAGAAGGGAGAGGCCCAGGATGTGAGAACAATAAAATCTGTTCACACAGCTCAGGGGCTTCTCAGATCCCACCCCACCTATGGTGCTTAGCTTGTATTCAGCTTCAGCCCTGGCCATACTCCAGGACTCCTGGGCAGCCATGTCCCTGGTACTATTCCAGGCCTCACTGGGCTGAGTTGCCTGCTTCCTTCTCATCTGTTAAAACCATAGGCTTAGAATTTAGGATGGCATTGGGGGAGGGGAACTAACCTCTCTTAGGAGAAAAAAATAGGGTCCAGAACACAGCTTTTCAGGGAGAGAGACTGGCCATAACGAGAAAGAAAGAAAGAGAGAAAGGGAGGGGGAGAGAATACAGTGGTGTCCATGAAAACCTGGGTTCTGAACCATGACAATGTTTATAGGTGTTATAGGATCCAGGGTGTGATCACCTATCTGAATTTTGGGTCCCCACCTATAAATGATGATGTAATTCTTCTTACCGCTAAGGGTTTTGAAGGATTGAGGCAATCCATGCAAACTGCTTCACTCAATAACTAGCAATAGTAGTCACTCAAAAATTAATATTTACACACACACGTGCACATGTACACATATGCACATGCGCACGTACAAGGAAAACATAAGGAACTTCTGGCTACTGCGGGACCCTGACAGGGATCCTTCATTCTCCTCGTAGACAGATTCAAACTTGAACATGCCAAAATACTGAGCCCCATCAAATGACTTTCCCAGGCACTGACTTGAGCTGTCAGGGTATCTTGTGGTCCAGAAACCAAATGCACACAGCGGGGAAGGCAGAGGAACATGGCTGAGTGAGTCTGACTCTTTCGTCCCTCCATCCTGGAAGTCTAAAAACATCAAGGCCTCTTTGGTCTTTGTATCACAAGATGTCAACAATGAAGATGACAGGCCTGGTGAGAGCAGAGGAGGAAATGGGGAGCAGAGCCCCAGGTCAGAAAGACCCTGGAGGGCAGTCTCTCTAATGAGGATTTTTATGGTTTTGCTCTGTCTCTCCACCCAACTCTCATCTCAAATTGTAATCTCTATGTGTCAAGAGCGGGACCAGGTGGGAGACGATTAGATCATGGGGGTGGTTTCTCCATGTAGTTCTCATGATAGTGAGTGACTTCTTACAAAATCGGATGGTTTTGTAAGTGTTTGGCAATTCCTCCTTTGATCTCTCTCTGTCTCTCTCCTGCCACCTTGTGAAGAAGGTGCTTGCTTCCACTTTACCTTCTCCCATGATTGTAACTTTCCTGTGGCCTTCCCAGCAATGTGGAATTGTGAGTCAATTAAACCTCTTCCTTTATAAATTACCCAGTTTGGGGTATTTTATAGCAATGTGAACACGAGTAATATAACGGGTATCAAGAGTATGGTACTGCCATAAAGATAACCTGAAAAAGTGGAGGCCACTTTGGAACAAGCAGGTGTTGGAACAGTTTGGAGGGCTCAGAAAAAGACAGGAGGACGTGGGAAAGTTTGGAACTTCCTGGAGACTTGTTAAATGGTTTTGACTAAAACCATTTGACTAAAACCATTGTTCATAGTGATATGAACAATGAAGTCCAGGCTGAGGTGGTATCAGATGGAGATGAGGAACTTATGTTTACAAGGGAAGCAGAGCATAAAAGTTTGGAAAATTTGCAGCCTGATGATGCAGTAGAAAAGAAAACCCCATTTTCTGGGGAGAAATTCAAGCCACCTGCAAAAATTTGCAAAAGTAACAAGGAGCTGAATGTTAATCACCAAGACATGGAGGAAAATGTCTCCAAGGCATGTCAGAGATCTTCAAGGCAACCCCTTCTATCACAGGCCTGGAGGCATAGGAGGGGAAAATGCTTTAGTGGGCCAGCCCCAGGGCCCCGCTTCTCTGTGCAGCCTTGGGACCTGGCTATGTCCCAGTCACGAAGTGCAAGCAGTGACTAAAAAGGGGCCAAGGTACAGCTTGGGCCATTGCTTGAGCGAATGCACACCCCCAGCCTTGGCAGCTTCAACCTGGTGTTGGGCTTGTGGGTGCACAGAAGACAAGGGGTGCACTTTAGAAATCTCTGCCTAGATTTCAGAGGATGTATGGAAATACCTGGATGTCCACGCAGAAGTCTGCTGCTGGGGTGGAGCCCTCATGGAGAACCTCTGCTAGGGTAGTACAAAAGGGAAATGTGGGGTTGGAGCCCCAGCACAGAATCCTCACTGGGGCACTGCCTAATGGAGCTGTGAGAAGAGAGCCACTGTCCTCCAGCCCCCAAAATGGTAGATGCACTGAGAGATTGCACTGTGCACCTGGAAAAGGCATTCAATGCCAGCCTGTAAAGGAGCTGCCCAAGGCTGTGGGGGCCACACATTGCATCAGTGTGCTCCAGATGTGAGACATGGAGTCAAAGGATATCATTTTGGAGCTTTAAGATTGAATGACTGCCCTGCTGGATTTCTGATTTCATGGAGTCTGTAGCCCCTTTGTTTTGGCCAATTTCTCCCATTTGGAATGGGAGCATTTATGCAATGCCTGTACCCCCACTGTATCTTGGAAGTAACTAACTTGCTTTCGATTTTACGGGCATATAGGCAAAAGGCTCATGCCTTGTCTCAGGTGAGACTTTGGACTTTGACTTTTGAGTTAATGGTGAAATGAATTAAGACTTTCAGGGACTGTTGGGAAGTCATGATTGGTTTTGAAATGTAAAAAGGACAGGAGATTTGGGAGGGGCTAGGGGCAGAATGATACGGTTTGGCTCTGTGTCCCTACTGAAGTCTCATCTCAAATTGTAATCCCCATGTGTCAAAGGAGGGACCTGGTGGGAGGTGATTGGATCATGGGAGGTGGTTTCCCCCATCTGGTTCTCATGATAGTGAGTGAGTTCTCATGAGACGTGATGGTTCTATAAATGTTTGGAAGTTCCTCCTTCACCCTCTCTCTCTTTTTCCTGCTGCCTTGTGAAGAAGGTGCCTGCTTCCCCTTTGTCTTCTGCCATGATTGCAAGTTTCCTAGGGCATCCCCAGCAATGTGGAACTGTGAGTCAATTAAACCTCTTTCCTATACAAATTATGAAGTCTGAGGTATTCCTTTATAGCAGTGTGAAAATGGACTAATACAAGCCCCCCACCCAGCCCCACTCAGAACCACTGTATTTTCAAAGGGCAGGGGACACTGGGGCCAATCCTTCTTATCCCACAAGTTTAGAAATGTTTAATTGGTAGGACACAGAGCTGAGCACTAATAATGAGAGTCTGGTGAGATTCTTCTTCTTCTTTTTTTTTTTTTTTTTTTTTTGAGACAGAGGTGCTTGCTGTGCTCGCCCAGGCCTGGGGAGCTGCAGTGGCAGGGATCTCAGCTCACTGCAAGCTCCGCCACCCGGGCTTCACGCTATTCTCCTGCCCTCAGCCTCTGGATGGCTGGGCACTACAGCGCCCGCCACCCTCGGCCCGGCTAGTTTTATTTGTATTTTTTAGTTATTAGATGGGGTTTCACCATGTTAGGCTAGGATGCTCGATCTCCTGACTGTAGATCCACCCGTCTTGGCCCTGACCGAACAGCTGCCTGCGGATTACAGGCTTGAGGCCACGCGCCCGGCCAAGAGTGTATTATTCTTAAAGAGCAGAGCTGCATTTCTGGTGTAGCTTCTGCCTGATACAGATTGGGGAAGTTCATTTGCGAATCTCTTTCATGAGTGAATAGCAACAGACCCACATTTCTTTTGGTACCAATTAAATAACTTCATTCAAACAGCAAACATGGTAATAGAAATGAATTCAATAATTCTGTGTTCTTTGACTTACAAGAAAGATAAATTTGAAAGGAACAAAACAAAACCAGAACTCAACATTGAACAAATGCCACAATTTAAATGTTTTTTATGTCATAAAAGACAGTATGACCATAGAAATGTAAAGAGTCATTGGAAAGGAAAAAGTTAAGATGTCTCTGCTGCAGAATGAATCCAAATTACCGCAACAATACTGCTGGAAATTTGAAAATTAAGTGGAAAGGCTTGTATTTCTGTCTCTCTTTCAGCAGAGGACCATCAGTTCTTTCCTGTTTGCACCCTTGTATTAAAGAAGATTGTCCCCAAAAGTTGCAGTGCCTCTGCTTTAGCCCTGACAGAATAGCCACCTCAGGAGACAGAGCTGGTACATTCAAAGGTTAGGAGAGAGGCAGAGTTTAGGGTGGTGGATGAGAGTCTGCGGATTAAGTTAGAGAACCTGTGTCAAGTTCAGGATCTGCCTATCAATAGTTATGTGAGAATGCAATTGGCTGATACTTATATAGAGCTTATTGTTCAAAAGTTACTCATACATTCATCCTCACTGCAGTCCCAGAGAGGTCAGGACCCCTGCCTGTCCTCTTGTAGTTCCTTGTGCATTTTATCTGTGGTGCATATTTCAGTATGTAATTTAATAAGTATGTGCTTGTTTGGTTAATGTCTTTCTTCTCTGGTAGACTGTAACCACCATGACTGGATGGTCCAGGTTTGGTTTAGTTCTCCACTGGATATTCAGCACCTAGGACAGTGCCTAACATATCATTAGGGGTTCAGCTATTTAATGAAGGGAGGCTCAGGGCTTTACATTGGAGAGATTGCTGAGCTGCACAAGGTAGGAACTCAATAAATGTTTGACTCTTAAATTCACAAATGAAGAGGGGGGCCTGGATCAATGAAAATTTAAAATCCAAATGTCCTGTAATGTGTTTGGTGCTTAATATGCAGCAGCTATAATAGAGTGCATAACCAAAGACAGAATGTTCATAGGTCTAGACGGAAATAATGCTGGTGGGTAGAGGGCATTTAAACACTCCTGAGCAGGTTGAGAATAATCGACTCACAGTGGTGGAGTGAACTCAAGTTGATGCACTTTTGTCCTCAGGAGAATCCCTAAATGGGGTCTGCAACCTGGGCAGAGTTGTGTGATATTTCCTCTTTCCTCTAAGAACAAATTGTTTAGAAGAAAGGAATTCCAAAGATTCTTCCACCTTCAAATGAGAAATAATTGAGAAGGTGGGAACTGTGTCCTGCTTTATATTCCAAATAAAGACAAGCACTTGTGATACGAATAACTGCAGGTAGAGGCTGAACTGGATTTCACCAGGCATGGAGGGTAATTGAATTTCACTTTGGGCTCACTATTTTTCTCTGGATAAATAATAAGAATATATCCTCCAATATTTCTTTACTATAGGCTCCTATGAAATTTTTTCTATCACCTGATCCCAAATGCTGAATGAGAAACACCAGTTCCTGGACTCAAATCACTTAGATCAGGAAAGAATCACCTTCAGTCTTTGGGAAGAAGGTGAAGAATTGCAAAAAATATCTCAGCAATTTCTGGGCTTTATATTTGAAAAAGCAAAAATAATTGTGGCCTGTGTACCAATTTGCAGTTACTTCCTCAGTCCCTAGGTATCTAATTTGGGTTGACATGTTCCACAGTTAGAATTGCACATGGGATATCCGTCCTGTGAGGTCAGAACTGGCATAGTGGGAAAGGCCAAATATGAGTCACTTTAACTGCCCCCACACAGTCAAAGTTGCAAAACCAAAACAATATTACATTTTGAGGAGAAAGCTAGCAGAGATTCACTCCCCAGTTAAAGATCAATGAGTGCGCGGATCATTGCCACAATCATATTTTCGTTTATTTCACCAGTTGAGCCCCTCCAAAAAGCAGATGAAGCTTAGCCTGTGACTTTACACTATCTCAACTTCCGTCAAGCAGTAGCCCTGTTCAGTCGCTATCTCAGATAGGCTATTGTTATTAGAACAAATTATTAAAGCCTCAGGTCCATGGTATGTGTCTACTTATTTGGCCAACAATTTATATTTTAATCCCAGGAAAATCAGACACAATTCATATACAAATGGGATGCATTTCTTTACATCTTTGCTCCAATATTATGCTAATAATCCCATCCTTACTCATGATGTATTCTAAAGAAATATGGACCATCTAGACATCCTGAAAAATAACATGTTGTTTCATTATGTTGATGGCATCATGCTGATTGGTCAGGGCAAGCAACAAGTGATTGGTTTGCAGAAGTCTTTAATAAGACACGTATGTAAAAAAAAAAAAATTCTGGGACCTGCCATGTCAATATGTTTTCAGGTGTCCAGTATTCAGGGTATATAGGAACTCCGCATTAAAAGACAAACTGCTGCACCTTGCATCCCCTGCAACAAGGAAGTAAACATAATATCCAGTGGGACGCTCCAGGTTCTGGAGGCAGCACATTCCACACACAAAAACACTGCTGAGAACCATATATTTTAAGACACAGAAGTTGACTTGCTTTGGTCAGAAAAAAGCTCTGCAGCAGATGCAAGCTCTACTGTAGACGGCCTTGCCACTTGGGCCATATGATCCATCAGTCACTACAGTCACTATGATGTTAGAGATGTCAGGGTTGTATATACACATACACACAGAGACACACACACACATATATGTATCGTGCAGTTTATGGCAAATCACAATTGGAGTTTTAAAGCAAAGCCATGAAGTTCTACAACCAGGCCATACAATCTGTAGCAGAAATGTATGTGCTTTTCTTGTGTGAGTCCAATCCTGGCATATTACTCTTCTCCAGTAGGGAAGAAACAGAGATGGACCAAGAGGGCACCAAATGACCATGCATCTGGAACTGTTAGTTATGAGCTATGTTCTATTGGACCCTCTTTTCCCAAGGTCAGGCAGGACCACAAAATCCATCATAAAATGGAAATGGCACATATGAGATTAAGCCAGAACAAAACCAGAGGGACTGAGTACACTGTATGAGCAAGTAACTGAGCCATGCATGTCACCTGCCGTGGTTACACAAGAATCATTCCATCAGCTCACTCCCAGATCTTGGTTTTTAGATAGGTCAGCTAGGTATGCACATACAACTTAAAAATGGATGGGGGCTGCATTACACATATACTCGGTGGTGGGGTTGAAAGGCAGTGGTGAGGGTAAATCTTCGTCATTGTTAGAACTGGAATGAGTGTACCTGGCCATCCTCTTTGTATGCAAGTAGAATCCTGAGATGCAAATAGTTATAGATTCCTGAACAGTGGTCAACGACCTGGGTGGCTGGTCAGAGTCCCGTAAGGAAAAGACTGGAAAGTCTGAGACAAAAGATCTGGGAAAGAGGTACATGGATGGGCATAACAGAGTTGGCATAAGCCATGAAGCTGTTTCACACATTTATGTCACTGTAAGTAATCTATGATTGAAGAATAAATCAACAATCCAGGAGACAAAATGATCCTGCCAGTTCACACGAGCAAACCTTTGTCATTATCTACTCCAGAACTAGCATGGCAGACACACTGATTAGTCTTCATGGTGGCAAAGGTGGAAAGTATAGATGGGCCCAATAATATGGACTTTAACTCATAAAGTTCATTCTCATTATTGCATCTCTAAATACCCAATCTGCTTGCAAGAGAGATCAAAACTGAGTTTCAACTGCATTTCTAATTACCCAATCTGCTTGCAAGCGAGATCAAAATTGAGTTTCAATTATGATACATTGGTCCCAAGGAGAAGAGCCACTTTGTTCCAAGCCGATTAAATTGGATCCCTTCCTTTCTGGAAAACCCAGTGACTAATCACAGCCTTAGATATATATTTTATAGACAGATTTACTTTCCTGCCAGGGAAACCTCAGCCAGTACCACTATCTGTGTGCTTATAGGTGGCTTGATCCACAAGCATGAAATTTCATACAACATGGCATCCAACAGGAACCCACTACATAATAAGGAGGTTCATGAAAGGGCCCATAAACATAAGATCTATCAGCCATAAAACATATTGCATTGCGTGGAAGGATTGGAGAGCTTGAGAGAATTGGAATTACTTACTAAGGCATGGTTGAAATACCAGATTGGGGTAATACTCTGTGAGGATATATTACCATTTTTTAGAATGTAGTATATGCATTAAATCAGAGACCTCTATATGGTGTTGTGTAGCTAAGGGAAGACTAAGTTGATCCATAAAATCAGAGTAATAAAACAATGGCTCTATTTACCATCTTCCCAATGGCCCATTGGGAGAATGTTTGTCTCTCATTCCTGCCATTCTGAGCTCTGCACAGCTAGGGGTCCTGTCCCTGAATGGAGGCACTCTGTCCATGGGAAAAGCAAGGTTCCCCTTGAGCTACAGGTTATGGCAGGCACCTGGGCACCTTGGACCCCTTGTGAAGAGGTCAACAGATAAGGGGTCACCATCATGGCAGGCATAATTGACCCTCATTGAAAGGAGATGAAAATGCTCTTACACAATGGGGGCAAGAGAGGAATGGGAAGAATATGCATGGAACTCACATGATCCACTTTGGTACCTTCTTATATTCCTTTGTCTAATTATAACTGTGAGTGAACATATATAGCAACCCCCGACTGACAAGAGTATGATTACCATGAGGGGTGGTTAGGCTGCAGTATCAAGTCCGCCAGCAAGATCTTCAGGGAAAACCCATGAGAGTGGAAGAATTTGTCATTTATACTGGAGGAGAGAGATGGTAGGAACCTCATGTGGTGCTAAGATCAACTGCAGCAACCAAGTCTGTAGGGTGTTCCATATACTCGCTCTTCTTATCTTCCCTTCAGGGAATAAGGCTCATGGGATACACTGAGTAACTGCTTCCTGATCATGTGCAGAAGAAGCCCTGTGCAGCCCAAGGGGTGGACACTGGCAGCCTTAGATTCCAGTGCTCACATCTCCCTTCACAAAAACCTGCTCCAAGGACCATATGTCTCCATCCTCCCACCCAAGGTATTTCTAAACACTAACCAAAAGTGGCAGTGGGGTAGTAGAGCCAGGACATTTCTGCCCAACGTGCAACTCCCACTGGGCATTTTTGCCTGTGGACTCCTTATGTGCCTGGCTGGATTTCTTAGAGATCTGCAACAGTGTGGGTATGAGTCTTCCTTCCCTCTCTCCACTTGCTGGAGTCAAACCTGCCTCATAGTCTAAAGCCTCTCCTTGCATGTCCCTGTCTACTCTTCTCTTCATCCTTCACAAGCATTTCTCATAATAGACCTTTCATGTGTATAATGTCATCGTGGAATCTGCTTCTCAGTGGACATGAATTGGCAGAAATATTTATCAAATGGAGAATACATAAATAAATGAACAGACCAGTGTTTAAATCCTTATTTTGTCACATTATCACATACTCGTACAGTGTATTTTGACTCTTGTAATTTTTGTTCTCCTCCTCTTTCCCCACTTCCTCCCCATTTAAAGCAAAGTCTCTGTTTGAGGATTTCCTATTTTCCACTAATTTTATGGGCTTTGAGAGTGGCCCAACCCTCAAGTCTCTCAACCCTCTCCCCAAACCTAGGTGAATACATGTCTCAGAGTGCAGGACTGAAAATTACACTCTTGTCCTGACCCCTCAACCACATAGAGTAGCTACCTTGAGAACCCCTTCCCTCTCTATTGCTGCTTTCTCCTTTGGCCTCTCACCCTCTGAAACTAAGGGAAAAAAAGAAAATTAGGATAAATAAAGGTAAAAAGGGAAGACTAGAAACTTTTGTTTAGTATTGAGCTAGTTCACATGGCTCTTCTTGTCTTTACAGGAAAGATAGCTTCTAAAACTCTTTAATGTGGTTTATAAGGTCAGGGGCCTTTTCTAAAGACAGCAGCCTTTTCTAAAGACAGCAGCAGCAGCAGACCCAGTATGGGTAACAAGTAGGGCTCAGTGTGTCATTTGCTCTTTTGCACCATGACAAGCTTGAACAGCTGTTCAGTGTGAAGAGCATCTCCACCCAACAAGGAGGTTTTCCAAAGGACAAAGGGAATTGTTCTGGCCTTGTGACTCACAGAGAGTAAATAGGGAGTAAGTGTCCAATTATGGTCAACTCAACATTACATTCTGGGACACTTTGTTATGCTTGAGTGCATCCCCTCTTTCTCAGAGAAAACAAGGGATGCACAGAGAAATTGCAGCCTAAATGGGAAGGTACTTAGAAAGGAAAGAGGAAGAAACCTCTTTTGCTCTTTGAGAAAGACATAAAATAAGTGAACCAGGGGTGCTTTTTATCTGTTGTTTTATCTCAGGTCTGCCTTTGAGTTGCACTCATACCTGTTTAGCTTTTATTTTCAAGAACGTAGAATTAAATTAGGAAGAACAGCTTTTCTTGAGCTCGAGATTCCCTGAAGGAGGATCTGCATTTCACATGGATGGTCAGGATACTAAGGTCTCTGAGCCTCTCAGTTCCTTCATTTGTATGATGGGTAATGGTAGCACCAACCTCACAGGGTGCTCGTGGGGATCACCTAAAAAGCTGGCTAGGAAACCAACTGGCATAGTTAAGTAATCAAAAGATGAAAGGCAGTGGTGGAGAGAGGGGGCACTAGAGGAAGGTGGTGTTGTCCAAATGACAAAGGTCTGTTGACAGAGGCCTAATGACAAAGGTCCAAATGAAAAGGTCTGTTGTCATTAACCATTTGTGTGACACTGGCCTGCCTCTCTCTCTTGCTTTAGTTGCTTTATTAGAAAAATGGGATGTGTGTGCGTGTGTGTGTGTGTGTATATATATATCTATATAGTACATATATATGTTGTACATATATGTGTAATATACATATACACACACATACAGACATATATTTACAAGCCTATATGAGAGAGTGTGTGTGTGTGTGTGTGTGTGTGTAGAGAGAAAGAGAGAAACAGAGACAAGGAAAGAGGGTTGCTGTATAACATAATTTAACTCATGCAAAGCAATTAGGAGAGTGCCTACATGTTGTTGCTGCTCAACACAATGTAGATCTTCTGGTCACTATAATTATGTAAGCACATAATCTAGACTTAAAGTGGGATACCCAGGGAAATCTCAGCTGGCAGCAAGATTGGCCCCCAGATCTTCCTCAGGCAAAAAGAAAAGAATGAAAGACAATAAACGCCTCCCTCAAAGAAGTAGAAAATCTTCAAATAAACAAACCTAACGATGCATCTCAAAGAATTAGAAAAGCAAGGGCACATTTAAAGCAGTGTGTAGAGGGAAATTTAGATCACCAAAGGCCCACAAAAGAAAGCAGGAAACATCTAAAATTGACACCCTAACATCACAATTAAAAGAACTAGAGAAGCAAGAGCAAACACATTCAAAAGTAGCAGAAGGCAAGAAATAACTAAGATCAGAGCAGAACTGAAGGAGATAGAGACACAAAAAACCCTCCAAAAAATCAATGAATCCAAGAGCTGGTTTTTTGAAAAGATCAACAAAATTGATAGACCGCTATAGCAAGACTAACAAAGAAGAAAAGAGAGAAGAATCAAATAGATGCAATAAAAAATGATAAATGGGATATCACCACC
>NW_016803605.1:1658053-1692001 GCF_001698545.2 Rhinopithecus bieti
ATGTGGGTATTGAAGAACAGACTTCCTTCATTTAATATCTGAGCACAAATTTAATAAAATAAATTATTCTGAAATATTAACATTTGCTGATAATAGAGAATACTATGGTTAACACTCCAGTAACAAAAAAATGAACGTAACTATGTTCAACAAAAAGAAAGAAAGAAAAGCATGGGCAAACCAAACCCAAAATTAGTTGAAGAAACAAAAAATAAAGCTCAGGGATGAGATAAATTGAGTTGAGACTCAAAAAATACAAAAGATCAACGAAACAAAAAGTTGGCTTTTTGAAAAGATAAACAAAATTGACAAACCTTCAGCCAGACTAAGGAAAAAGGAGAGAATAGCCAAAATAAATAAAATCAGGATGAAAAAGAGAACATTATAACTAATGTCACATAAATCCAAAGGATCATTAGAACCTATTATTAGCAACTATACACCAACAAACTGGAAAATGTAGAAGAGATGGATAAAGTCCTACATACATAAAACCTACCAAGATAGAACCATGAAGAAATCCAAAACTTGAATAGACCAATAACAAGATAGAAGCAGTAGTAAAAAGTCTCCCATCAAACAGCACCTGCTGAATTCTATCAAACGCTTAAAGAAAAATGGATGTCAATCCTAACTAAATTATTCCAAAAAAAATCAAAGAATAGCAAATACTTTCAAACAAATTCTATGAGGCCAGTATTCCCCTGATACCAACACCGTACAAAGACACCAAAAGAAAATTACAGGCCGAAATCCCTAATGAACACAGATGCAAAAATCCTCAAAGAAATGCTAACAAACTTAATTTAGTAACATATTAAAGAGGTCATTCATCATGATTATGTGGGATTCATGCAAGAATGTTTTAACATACGCAAATCAATAAATGTGATACAGATACATCATAACAGAGTAATGCACAAAAAACATAAGTTCATTTCAATAAATGCAGAAAAAGCATTTGATAAAATGTAGCATCTCTTTATGATAAAAACTCTCAAAACACTGGGTTTAATAAAGGGAACATTCCTCAATATTATAAAAGTCATATACAACAAAACCACTGCTAATATAATAAACAGGGAAAAACTGAAAGGTCTTTAACTAAGATATGGAACATGACAAGCATGCCCACTTTCACCAATTTTTTTAAACATATTCCTAGGAGTCCTAATTGGACCAACTAAACAAGATAAAGAAATAAAGGGCATCCAATTTGGGAAGGAAGAAGTCAAACTATGTTTGCAGATGATACAATCTTACATTTTTAAAAACCTAAAGACTCCACCAAAAAAAACTATTAGTACTGATAAACCAACTCAGTAAAGAAGTAGAATATAAAATCAACATACAACAAATTAGTAGCATTTCCATATGCCAACAGTAAACAATCTGAAAAAGAAATCAAGAAAGGAATCCCATTTACAATAGCTACAAATATAAAAAAATTTTAGCAATAAATGTGGCCAGAGAACTAAACAATCTCTTCAATGACAACTATACAACATTGATGAAAGTAACTGAAGAGGACACACAAAAAAACGGAAACATATCTCACGTTATTGGATTGGAAAAAGCAATATTGTTAAAATATCTATACTACACCAAACAGATTCAATGCAATCTCTATCAAAATACCAAAATTTTAAAGAAATACTTTAATTTAAAATCTTAAAATTTTAATGGATCTACAAAAGACCCAGAATAACCAAAGCACACATGAGCAAAAAGAATAAAGGTGAAAGCATCACATTTCTTCACTTCAAATTATACTACAAAGCTGGCCAGGTACAGCGTCTTGTGCCCGTAATCCTAGCACTTTGGGAGGCCAAGGCAGGTGGACAACTTGAGCCCAGGAGTTCGAAACCAGCCTGGGCAACATGGCAAAACCCCATCTCTACAAAAAACACAAAAATTAGCCAGGTGTGATGGTGCATGCCTGTAATCTCAGCTACTGGGGAGGCTGAAGCACAAGAATCACTGTAATCCAGGAGGTGGATGCTGCAGTGAGTTGAGATCATGCCACTGCATTCCGGCCTAGGTGACAGAGTAAAACTCTGTCTCAAAATAAATAAATAAATAAATAACTTTAAAAATCTGTCTGTCTATACTATAAAGTGATAGTAACTAAAACAGCATGGTACTGCCATAAAAACAGACATATAGGCTAATAGAACAGAATAATAGAGATCCCAGAAATAAATATACACATTTACAGTGAACTTATTTTTGACAAAGGTGCCAAGAACATACTCTGAGGAAAGGACAGTCTCTTTGATCAATAGTGCTGGGAAAACTGGACATCCATATGCAGAGGAATGAAACTAGACCCCCATCTCTGGCCATATACAAAAATAAATTTAAAATGGAGTAAAAGAATTAAATCTAAGACCTGGATCTATGAAACTACTGAGAGGTGACAACGTGCTAGCAGCCCTCACTCTCAGCGCCTCCTTGGCCTCCACGTCCACTCTGGTGGCGCTTGAGGAGCCCTTCAGCCCCCCACCGCACTGTGGGAGCCCCTCTCTGGGCTGGCTAAAGTAGAAGCCTCCTCCCTCTGCTTGCTGGGAAGCCAGCAGGGAGAGGCGCCGGCGGGAACTGGGACTGCGGAATGCGCACAGCGCTCTCGGGCCAGTGCAAGTTCCAGCGGGTGCTGGTTCGGCGGGCTGCACACAATGCGGCCATACGGTACCTCCGGCCCAGGGCAGTGAGGGACTTGGCACCCCGGCCAGCAGCTGCGGAGGTTGCGCCGGGTCCCCCAGCAGTGCCGGCCCTCCTGGGTGGCACTCTCAAATTCTCACCGGGCCTTAGCTGCCTCATCGCAGGGCAGGGCTCGCAACTTGCAGCCAGCCACGTCTGAGCTTCCCCCGCTGCGGTGGGCTCCCGCGTGGCCTGAGCCTCCCCTACGGACGCTGCCCCCTGCCCCTGGCTCTGGGTCCCACGGACAGCCCAAGGGCTAAGGAGTGCAGGTGCAGCTCGGGACTGGCGGGGAGCTCCGCCTGCAGCCCCAGTGCAGGATCCGCTGGGTGAAGCCAGCTAGGCTCCTGAACGGGATGGGGACTTGGAGAACTTTTATGTCTAGCTAGAGGATTGTAAATACACCAATCAGTACTCTGTGTCTAGCTCAAGGTTTATAAATACACCAATTGGTACTCTGTATGTAGTTAACTCTGTAAGTAGCTAACTAGCACTCTGTGACTCTGTCTAGCCCAAGGATTGTAAAGGCACCTATCAGCATGCTGTCAAAATGGACCAATCAGCTCTCTGTAAAACAGACCAATCAGCAGGATGTGGGTGGGGTCCGATAAGGGAATAAAAGCAGGCTGCCCCAGTCAGCAGTGGCAGCCTGTTCAGGTCCATGTGGAAGCTTTGTTCTTTTGCTCTATTGTAATAAATGTTGCAGCTCACTCTTTGGGTCTGTAACATTCACTATGAAAGTCTGCGGCTTCACTCCTGAAGCCAACGAGTCCAGGAACCCACTGGGAAGAACAACAACTCCAGACGCACTGCCTTTAAGAGCTGTAACACTCACCACAAAGGTCTGCAGCTTCACTCCTGACAGTGAGACTATGAACCCACCAGAAAGAAGAAGCTCCAGACACATCTGAACGTCTGAAGGAACAAACGCCGGACACACCATCTTTAAGAACTGTAACACCGCGAAGGTCCGCGCCTTCATTCTTGAAGTCAGTGAGACCAAAACCTACCAATTCTGGACACACTAGAAGAAAATATTGGGAAACTCTAGGATATTGGTCTTGGCAAGGATTTCTTGAATACTACCCGCCCACACAGCAAGTAAAGCAAAAATGAACCAATTGAATTGAATTAAGTTGAAAACCTGCACAGCAAAGAATACAATAACAAAGTGAAGAGACAACCCACAGAATGAGAGAAAAATATTTGCAACACACTCATCTGACAAGATATTAATAAACAGAATATAGAAAGTGCTCAAACAACTCTATAGGAAAAAAAATGTAATAATCCAACTAAAACTGGTCAAAAGACCTGAAGAGACTTCTCCAAGAAGACATACAAATGGCCAAGAGGTATATGAAAAAATCCTCATCACTTATCATCGAGAAATGCAAATCACTGCTGTAGTGAGATATAATCTCACTCCAGTTAAAATGGCTTTTATCCAAAAGACAGGTCATAAGTTCTGGTGAGGATATATACTGTTGTTGAGAATGGAAATTAGCACAACCACTGTGGAGAACAGTATGAAGTTTCCTCAAAAACTAAAAATAGAACTACCACATGATCCAGGAATCCCACTCCTGGGTATATCTATAAAAGAAAGGAAATTCATATATTGCAGAGATAGCTGCACTCCCATGTTTATTTTAGGACTATTCGCAGTATTCACACTGTTCCAAGATTTGGAATCAACCTGTCTATCAGTGGATGAATAAATAAAATGTGGTACATTACACAATGGAGTATTACTCAGCCTTTGAAAAGGATGAAATCCTGCTATTTGCAACAACATGGATGGAACTAGAGGAAATTAAGTAAAGTAAGTCGGGGACAGAAAGACAAATATTGCATATTCTCACCCATATGTTGGAGCAAAAAAAAGTTGATTTTATGGAGGTGGAGAGTAGAACGCTGGTAACCAGAGGCTGGGAAGGGTTTTTGAGGGGGGCGTAAACATGCAGTTAGAAGGAATAAGTTCTAATATTTGACAGCAGAATAGGGTGACAATATTTAACAACAATATATTGGGTATTTTAAAATAGCTAGAAAAGAGAACTGCAAATGTTCTTAACACATAGAAGCAATAAATATTTGAAGTGATGGAGACCCCAAATATCCTGACTTGATCATTACATTTAACAAAGTATCACATGAACCCCATAAATATGAACACCTTATTATGTGTCTATAAAACATTAAAAAATAATTTCCCAGTAAACTAATACCAAGCAGAGCCACTCTGTGATTCTAACAGACTAAGATGATAACTAGACCACTTTAAAATCATGTCTGAATTCTCAAAAATACAATGACATTAAATAACCTACAAAAACGATGAAACATCCCTTTATTTTCCTGACTGATATGAGTGAATACAGTTTTTTCTTAATTATAGGCTTAACTTTGATCTGGTATTTCTGCCTTTTAGATAGACATATGAACAAGTCCAGTTGTAGCATTAACCTTGCTTTTAAAAAGCATTTTATTCAAAGCCTCACTTTACGGAACCTATCCAAAAATCATCTGAAAGAAGAAAGCCCAAACCCTAGAATGCTCTGTTTCTGATACACTCTTCTTGAGACACCTAATGGTTCCCATGGTGTTCACCTTCTCTTGTTGCCACAAGGTAATTAACCCAATTTTGCTGAGCTACAGGTGTGTCCTTGCATGTCTTTGATTGAAGGGTATTGGCGCCATTCTCACTGGAGTGGGCCCTGCTCTGTGCTGACCCTCCCCTCAGTGTGAGACCCCGCACCCCTGTAGCATCAGCCGCTGACTTCCGCTGGATGGGACGCTCCACATGAGCAGGCCTATTAGCATCTAAATTTGATAGAAGAGAAAACTAGACCCAGAGAGGCAAAGTAACTGCCCACACCCATGCAGTTGTAGGTGCCTGGGAGTCCAACCCAGCCTTCTGTCTTCCCGGCTCCAGGACCTGCATTCTTTCACTGCATTCTTTTTAACCAGAAAGTTTGTCTTTTATTTTTTTTATTTTTTTGTTATTTTTTATTTTTTGCCAGAGTCTTCTCTATCACCCAGGCTAAATAGAGTGCAGTGGTACAATTAAGGTTCACTGCAACCTTGACTTCCCAGGGTTCATGACTACCTCCCACTTCAGCCTTGCACCTAGCTAGGACCACAGGAATGCACCATCACGCCCAGCTAATTTTTGTAATTTTTATAGAGACAGAGTCTTGCCGTGTTGTCCAGAATGGTCTTGAACTCCTGGGCTCAAGCATTCCTTCTAAAGTGCTAGGATTGCAAGCATGAGCCACCATGCCTAGCCAAAAATTTGCTTTTAACCAAAATTGCCCAAACCTGTCTGGTTTTCTGAGTCACATTGGCACTTATTAAAAGTACTTATTCCTGGGTCCCACCCTGAACTTATATACCTCTCCCAGTGAGAAGCCTGGCATCTTTACATTTACCAACATCATCAGGTCATTAATTTTTACCAGTCGGGTTTAGAAAACTCTATTTGGATAATACAACACGTGTAGAGGTAAGACACCTGCCAAATTAAGTTCACCAGGCTTTTTTGAAGACAAAATCTAATTAGCCATCTCCTCAGTGAGAAGTAACCTTTCACTGAAAGATAACTTTCGTGTTTTTTCTGCTTCTCGCTAACTCGCCCATAAAAAATTATAAGGAAATAAAAATAAAAAGCTGAGAAGCAGAAGTATTTACCACTTACTGTTTATTCAGGGCAATAGGCAGTTTCAAAGAGGACAGGAAAGAAGAAAACAAAATGTTGTCCAACATAAAGCTTTCCCTGCTGTGAAAGGCAGCACAGTGGCAAATCTGATTGGTCTGGATCTGTGCACCTTTCAAGGGATGAATTCATAAAATACTACATATACAAGCATAATGAACTTTAATGGTGTCTCCCTTCACTAAAGGAAATCAAGGACACGCAGAGAAAAATCAGGAAACTTCCTTGCAATGAATGATTGGGTTCTGGGTGAAGATAAAGTGGACTTGGTTATTTGTCCAAGAATATTGAAGACTTCTCCATCTTTCCACTCTCTGGACTGAGGGCAGGCTGAACCATCAAAAAATAGGTAATCTTGGCTGCGTGCAGTGGTTCACGCCTATAATCCCAGCACCATGCAAGGCCAAGGCAGGTGGATAACTTGAGGCCTGGAGTGACCAGCCTGGCCAATATGTCAAAACCATATCTCTACTAACAATAGAAAAATTAGCCGGGCATAGTGGCATGTGTGTGTAATCCCAGCTACTCAGGAGGCAGAGACAGGAGAATTGCTTGAACCCAGGAGGCAGAGGTTGCAGTGAGCCAAGATCATGTCACTGCACTCCAGCCTAGGAGACAGAGTGGAACACTGTCTCAAAAAAAAAAAAAAAAAAAAAAAAAAAAAAAAAAAAAAAATACTACTACTAATAAAAAAAGGCAACCCAGATACCTATATGTTAAAGAAACCTGTTGAGGGCTGCTTAGCAGATACTCTGACTTTACACAAAAGTGGTTAGGCGATGTCAAACCTCAACCACAGAGGAGAGGTTCAGGGAGCCAAATACCTGGATTTCTTCTCCTCTCATTCTCTGATTTCTTGTAATTAACTCTCATTTTCCAATGTAACTTGATGTTGGAGGGCAAAGCGTCTAATTAATGGTGCCAAACCATATTGTTAGCCCTCATGGGTACAAAGTGGGAGGGAAAATGGTGAAGAGTACTGAAGTGTTGCCAGTGGAGAATATTCGGCACACAACTAGAGAGTCACTGTCTTTCTTTGCTTTAGAAAAAGTACTGTGAGCTGCAAAACATTTTCAGTTTTTCCATGACCCCATGATCAGCAACAGAAGGTATTTGGAATAAGAGTGATTCATAGTCTAAAGAATTCAATAGTAAAAATTCGTATAGACCAGCATAGCACAAAACAAACTCTTGTAGACTTGGGAGGTACTAAGATGAAGAAGGATAATTTCTGGGCATGAGGAGCCTCTCAGAAGGGAACGAGAGAAGATACAGCAGCAACCTGTGTGACCCAGTTAACCTAGTACAAGATAGGATAAAGGATGTCTCTGCAGAGGGCTGCACAGTCCAGAGATACCATGTGGGCCGTGATACTCTCTAAGTCATTTGAATAGAGATACAGCTTTGGAGAGAGACAGTGGCAACCCTAAATCATCATGACAACGGCAATTACAAGTACCAGGCACTCCTGCAAATGCTTTGTATTGACTCATTCACCCATCGCATCAACTCTAGGGTGTGCGCATTACTGTAACTCCCATCACGGGGAAGTTGATCTTCCTCAAACCCTCATAAATTGAGTAAGGTCAGCATTCCTCAGAGATGAGAAGAGGTTAAAAATATAACTTAAGTAGAATTTCAGAATAAAGCAAGATAAGATTATATGTCTTGATGATCTGAATTTGTGGATGGAGACGTGTGCCTTCCACATACAGATGGTTTTTCCTAGTCTTGATTGCTGCTGGAAGAGATTTCAGGAAGCATCCTTGGCACAACGATGGTTGAGTTTTTGTTTCTGGGTAGCCACCAGTCTGCCTGATCGTATAAATACAACATCCTAACGGCAGGTGAGCAGTCTGAGGTCTGAAGGAAAGTAAACTCAGTCCCCATAGATAGAAAATGCTAAGAAGGGCCTAGAATTCAGGCGCAGAGCTCCTGCGGCATAGTCCCTCTGTGGCAGATACAGGAGACGACAACCTCTGAGGGTCTCCAACTTCAGCTAAGATCCAACCTTGTACCTTTTAAGGAGAAGCACCTTAAAGCAGAGATTCCAAAACCTTGCTTTGAAACATTTCCAGGTGTCTCTCATTAAAGGAATGCTGTACATATGTAAGTGTTTAATAATTTAAATATATCAATATATCTTTTCATGTATATTAATATATATATATTTGAATCCGTATTAAGTACTTTTTGAATCACTTTAAAAGTCACGAATGAGTGGACGGGATGTCACAAAGTTGTCACAGATTGTAGTCAATTCAAATGCTTAGGAATCATGTATTTTATGACCAAATTTCCTATGACACCAGCACTTTTTTCTATAGTAAGAGAGCCTCAATATAGCACACTTGACGTGTTTCTTGTGCACACACGGGCTGATTCTTTATTAGCTGCACAGGTCAGTGACAGGACCAAGCAACATCAAATCCGTTGACAATAAAATTGAGTGATAAAACAACTATGTCTACTCCTGTTTATTGTATTCTTTAGACATTTAGTAGGTCTGTGGTGGGGATCAACTCTGTGTTTTTCCAGCAACCCCAGAGGTGGCATCGAAGCTCCTGGTCCTTAAAAATTTCCGGCAACCTCAGAGGTGGCATCGAAGCTCCTGGTCCTTAAAAATTTCCGGCAACCTCAGAGGTGGCATCGAAGCTCCTGGTCCTTAAAAATTTCCGGCAACCTCAGAGGTGGCATTGAAGCTCCTGGTCCTTAAAAAACACGCTGAGCATCAAGGTCCCAGAAGATCCCCTTAGGCCTCATAAGCCAGGATTGCATCACCATTCCCCTTTGGTTCTAAGGGAGGCAGGGAAAGCATTTGGCAAAGAGGAATGGGAAGTCAGGGCTGTAGCAGACAAACCATGACTCAGTCTCTGGGGCTGGGCACATTACTGTCTGGACAAAAGCAATTTAGCCATAAAGACAAAACAATGACTATCGGGAAGAAAATTGTTGCTGCCAAGGCAAATGTTCCAGAGAAGCTCGTGTAGCAGAGAAAATGGAGTTTCCGAGCATGTTTCATTTCTTATGTCTGTCTATTGCCAGTATCCACTATATGAGTTGCATTTGCCGTTTTATTAACTTTGCTGATTTTTAAAAAATACTTTCAAACATACAGAGAAATTTAAAGGAACCTATAACAAAACTGCATGCACTGCCCAAATTCAATGAAGATGCAGACTTTGCCATATTTCCTTTATTTATTTTGGAACCATTTCAAGAAAAAATTATGAACAGCATGATACTTCTACTCTAAATACCTTATCACACATCTCCAAAAAATAAGGAATCTCCTATATCAGCTAACACTATTTTGATGTTTAACAAAATTAGCAAATCATTCATTTCACCTGGTCCACGTTTAAATTTCTCCAATTGTCCCCTAATTGTTTGGTGTAACAGCTTTTAATGGATCCAGGATCCAGCCAAGAATTAACTGATTTCACCTTAATTGTTCTCGTCTCTTCCAGTCTCCTTGCTCCTTATACTTTAGACCATCACTGGGCCCCCTGACCCCCTTCCTTTACTATTCAAACCCCAGATGGATTATTCTCTCAAAATTTATGCTACTTATTTTTTCTGTCTTCCAGGGAGTGTCTCACCTTACCATTCAAGGGCACCACTCCAGTGCTACTGAATCTGGAACACCTACCATGTCTTGGATTTGACCTCTGCTTTATCATCTACATTTCCTGTCATTCTTCCCTCTGCATGCTCCATTCTACCCATCATTTCTTTCTTCCAAATTTTTATCCATCCTTCAAAGCCTGAATTCCATATCTAACGTTTATTTGATTAGCTCAGATTAGAGAAACCCCCCATTTTTAAAATGTAACAACAATCCCAAAGATAATCCCAAAGATACCCACATGGTATCTTTGGACTGTGCAGCCCTCTGCAGAGACATCCTTTATCCTATCTTGTACTAGGTTAACTGGGTCACACAGGTTGCTGCTGTATCATCTCTCGTTCCCTTCTGAGAGGCTCCTCATGCCCAGAAATTATCCTTCTTCATCTTAGTACCTCCCAAGTCTACAAGAGTTTGTTTTGTGCTATGCTGGTCTATAGGAATTTTTACTATTGAAAATTAGTCTTGAAATGAAGTTGTGTCTGTGCACATTTGCTCCATCCATGAGCATTCTAAGACCTAGAGGCAGGGTTCCTGTCGAATTAGCTCTATGTTCCTAGTGATGTGGGTAGTCCCTGCTCCATGGTACTTACTGGGTAAATGTTTGGTGAGTGGTCACTGGGCCCCCTGACCCCCTTCCTTTACTATTCAAACCCCAGATGGTTAAATACATGCAGATTCTGTCTATTAAATATACTCAAAGTGGCCACCATCCTGAGTGCAAGAAAGCTCCTGTGGCTGCAAATTATTCAGGTTGTCTAAATATTTGAGTGACATAGAAAATATAATTCAAAACAGCTTAGGTACACAAGATAATTTGTTGGTGTAACTCTTTATTGGAAGAAATGAATTCAGGCAAGGCTGGGATTGGGACTCACACAAGGATACCAGAATTTGGTCTCCATCTCCCAGGTCTTCCCTTATCCATGTTGACTTCATTGTCAGGCTCCACATGGAATTGAGATGGGATCTGGGAGGGGTGTATCCTCTCAGGTTCAAGTCCTATTAAAAAATGTGTTTTTCCTCCACACAATGGTCCCAAAAATTCTTATCTCTCATTTACACATTAGGTCAATAACTATTCCTGAAGTACTGTGGTCATGTCAATGAGATGCTTTGATTTCCCTCATATGAGGTACATATTTAATTCCAGAAATGAATGAGGGCATTCTATGGAAGAAAAATGTTATCACCTATTTCTCCCCATTGTGTGATAAAGTAAAAGATATCTATTGAAAGTAATGAACATTTTAAAACTTACTAAATCTAGGATAATAGAGCAGATATGGATAAAGGTGCCGCATCTGGTAACTAGCTATGGTTTAGTACAGGAGCGGCAATTAAGTAGCTCTTATTACACCACAACCACTCAGTCTTCCTGACCTGCAGCAGACATTCCTAGTCAATCTTTTTGCTTTTCCTTCTAACCCTAGATGCATCTTTAGAAAAATCTCAGCACATCTCTGGGCAATGAGATCATTCTTTTGGGACCTGACACGTGAACTAAAGTGTAATTGGCATTCTTTATGGAAGGGGCATGGATTTAGAGTTAAATTGTCATGAGTTCAAATACCAACCCCATCTATCATTTACTATACAGGTGAATGTAAACAAGTGATATAACTCTTGTAAGTTTTTTTTTTTTTTGTCATTTGGAAAGTGGGAAAATTAAATATATATACATATATTAAGTGAGTATAGTTAAGTTCATAACCCAGGCAGTGTTAAATACATGCTATTTTGCCTTCTCCTTCCCAAAAGAGATTCTCTTTGCACCAAGTGGAGCTTGTGGGATCCTCTCTTTGAGGAACTGAAGACAAAGAAACCTCAGCCTGTAATCAAGTAGCTATAACTCTCCCTATGAAATTCAAGATTGAGGGTTTCAACTCATCCAAATCACCTAGCACCACCTATCTTTGGACAAATGATAGTCTTGGAAGAACAAATGTGTTTCAGGACGCTAAAAAGACTTAATCTATGATTGAAAAAATACTAACCCACTCAGTACAAAACCTTTGTAAGATTATACTGGAAAATTTTAACAATGTAATTTGTGACAGAGGATTGTTGCCTTTAGAGGACAGGGCATCCTGCATGGAGCTGCTTGCCTTAGGGAACAGCCCTACCCCCAGGACACTTAAGGCAAATCAATAGCTCCTGGATACATTTCTCCTTTAGAGCCCATTTACACTACTTTTTTTTTTCTTTACTCTGAAGACACACAATCAATGAAACATGAGTGATTACCTAACCTGAACTGAGTATTTGTTTCTTATGCATCAAAAGTTTGGAGAAAGCATTTCGATTCCAAAAATTGCCTTTCCTCCTTGTCCACTGGGAAAGTGCCCTTGCCTTTGAGCTTACATGTAACTGCACTGGAATTTGGTAATAATGCTTAATCTTTAATAGAAGTGTGAAATGGCATTTCTTTGTCTCATCCAGCTTTTAATTGACAGATAATTTGGAGTGTCAACTATTTTGTCAGACCCTCCATTATGTATTAGGGGGTGTAACTGAGAAACTTGCTTCCCGCTTGCTTCTGAAATTTGCTATTGAATAAAGAAGGCAGATATTAAACCATTTATTTCAAAATCCACCCTTTAATTGCATTTAAGACAATACCTATCAAGGAAAAGTGCACAATGCAATCTAAAGGTATGACTGGGTAGCTGTTTTATTTTTAATATGTATTTTAAAGTTTTATATAAAATAATTACGCTAAAATGTGTAGTATTTTAATACTGAAGAAAATTGAACTTTGGGGAATATTTTGCGTTAAAATAGCAGAAATCCTAAATAATAATGATTTAAATTAATAACTATGGAGATGAGCAGTGCTAAGGTCATTTATCAGTGCTGTCATATCAGGTTGTGGCATCACCATGAGCCAGTCCTCTCAACTTTCAGGTTCAGGTATCATGGCCTTACATAATAGTCATCTGAAGCAGGATGAGACAGAGCAGGCAGAAAAGGATACGTTTCTGACAATGTTCTCTTATGAAGAATCCACCTTTCCTAGAAGCCCCAGCTAACCTCCCATCTGACTTACAGGTGCAAATTGCCTGAAAGACTCATTCCAAGACCAAGCACTGGTACAAGGGCCAAAACTGGCTTAGAACAGGCATGACTCACCTCTTCAGCTTCAACAACTCCTTGGGCCCTTTGTTTCCAAACTTAAATAACTTTCTTACAGCAGCCCTGGCAAACAAATGTACCTATTTGTGTTTGCTCCTCTGTGTTTGATTTTTTTCTGTTTGGGGAATTCCCCAACTGAAGATTTTTGTAGGAAGCAAAGATTACCACCCACTCCACAATATGAAACTGCCAGGGCCTTCTCCAACTCCCGTGCAGCTGGGGTACAAGAGACCAGCCTCACCAAGAGAATAACCTGAGCTGGCTTTTGTTTCAGGAGATGTAAATGCAGCAAAGTCTTATGAAGACATCATGGTAAATTTTAGGTGTCGACTGCATTAAAGGATATCCAGAGAGCTCATAAAGCATTATTTCTGGGTGTATTAGTCCACTCTCATGTTGCTAATAAAGACATATTCGAGACTGGGTAATTTATAAAAGAAAGATGCTTAGTGGACTCATAGTTTCACTTGGCTGGGGAGGCCTCACAATCGTGATGGAAGACGAAGGAAGAGCAAAGCTATGTCTTACCTGGCGACAGGCAGGAGAGAGCTTGTCCAAGGGAACTCCCATTTATAAAACCATCAGATCTTGTGAGACTTACTCACTACTACAAGAACAGTATGGGGGAAACTGCCCCCATGATTCAATTATCTCTAACTGGCCCTGCCCTTGAAATGTGGGGATTATTATGATTCAAGGTGAGATTTGGGTGGGGACGCAGCCAAGCCATGTCCGTGGGTATGCCTATGAGGATATTTCTGGGAGAGATTGGCATTTGAATAAGTGAGCTAAATAAGGAAGGTCCACTTCACCGAATGTGGCCAGCACCTTCCAATCGACTGAGGACCAGATTAGAACAAAAGAGGAAAGAGGAATTAGTTCTCCCTGCCTCTCTCTTTCTCCCTCTCTCTCCTGGAACTGAGACACGCCCCCTCTCCTGTCCTGAGAGATCAAAATTTCACATTTTCCACCTTCAGACTCCTGGACTTGCACCAGTGGCACCTGGGTTCTCAGGCCTTTCATCTTAGACTGAGAGCTACATCATTTGCTAATGAGGGAGGGATGGGGCTGAAGAGGAGGCAATGAAGTGAAATTAACCAGACATTTGCACAGTGTACCTAACAGTCCTAAAGGTCAACTGGGTCAAAGAACCATGGGGCAAGCAGAACTTCTAGTTGCATTTGACTGGCCAGAGCACATGGATATGATCTTGCACTAAAGTCACATAACAATCTCCAATTTTCCAAGTTTATTCACAAATCTGAATGCCAATGAGAAATCCAGGCAAAGGCTGACAGTCATTTTTTTCCTTGGTTCACAGTCATATTCCTAGACCATGTAAATATATTGCATTCATTTGAGATTTGGTCTGCATTACACAGGTTAAAAATAGAGAAATCTTTCCCCAAATGGCAACTATTCTATGATCTAAGATCTCCCTGCATGCACCAAATTGTCTCATAATCTCTTATTAAGCAGAAGTGAAATAAAAATACACAATTAGGAATAATTTTAATTATAAATGGCCCTCCCAGAGAGAACTTCAATTACAGTTAAAACATAGAAAATCAAATAAAATCCAAGAAAATACCAAAGAGCAAATAGAAGTCTGAAATAAAAGGTCCTTGTACAGAAAGCAGATTGCAGATAATTAGAAATAAAGCTGGAGATTCAATTACTTGGCTTTTCTTCTAAGAAGACAATGTTTATTTTTTGCAATATGTCTGATTTTTAAACAATAAATCGCAATGGAAAAAATATTGAAATAATTCATTATACTTAAATATCAAAATACAAATAATAGCATCATGCCATTTAAAATAATATATGATAGCAACATTTACATTCAGGAATGAATGTTCCAAACTTGCTGTCAAAAAGCCTTACGATCTTAACTAGGCTTCATGAATTTTAACTTTATGAAACAGGCAGAATTATGATTGTTTAAAAAAAAGTAAGCAAAGGAATCCAACATTCACATATAGATGGAATAGAACTCAGAATACAATTACTGGTGAAAATCAATAATTTTTAATACTTGTATATGTTTTTTTAACTTTTCATGTAAGCAATAAAAATAAAATATTTTATCAAAAAATAGCTACATTATATAATTGAGCCCTATGAGAATTTCTGTAGTTTACCAAGTTCTAGACAAAGCAAGACAAATATCTATAAAAGAAGTAATTTTCCTTCACTCATTTTACTTCTTTTGACTGGAATTCATGGATTTCTATTTTCATCTCCATCAAAACATAAACATTAAAGACGCGAATGACTGACATGATTCTCTTCGCGAGATCTTAGTCTGTTTGGGATGCTATCACAAAATGCCATAAACTCAGTAGCTTAAAAAGCATGAATTTACTTCTCACAGTTCTGGAGGCTGAGAAGTTTAAGACAGAAAGCTGGTGGATTCCACACCTGGTGAGAACTCACTACCTCATTCACAAAGACAGCCTTCTCTCGCATGGTGGAGGGGAAAAGTTCTGGTCTTTCCAGCCCCCTTTAAAGGCACTCATTCCATTGTAAGGCTCCACATTCATGGTCTAATCACCTTCCAATGGCCTCATCTCCTAATAGCATCACCTTCAAGACAGGCTTGGACATAGGAACTTTGGTGGGGCACAAGCATTCAGACCATAGCATAGAGTGATCATCAGTGGTGTTTTAAAAGCTCTCAGGAGGCCAGACTGTCTCCTATATCCCAGGGTTTAAATATTTTTGAAATCAAGACATTACACATCTTTATCTCTGTCTGTCATGCATTTCCTTGGAACAATTTACTCCTTCCTCCTTCTTTTCCATCCCCTGTGGAGTAGTTGTGGAGCTTGAGCACTCCCACATCCTCAAATCCATCATAGCCTAAGTAAAGATCATGAGTGCAACATTCTCTCAAGGTAAAATAGATAGCACATCCCTTTGTATTCTTAAACAGGCTTCTGTCTGGCTAAGCCTCCACCCATCAGGGATGGTAGAAAACGCAGTTGAGTAATTTTGAGGGAGATCTTCCCTCACCATCTGTGATTGTCAGGAATGTAGAGACTTGTACAAGCTGGAAGAATTGAAGAAATCCCTGGTCCTCAGTTCACCGTGGCTACTGCTCCTGGGGTCTCCTGTTTGACATCCACAGTTTCTGCTCAGAGACAGCCAGCTCGCTTCCTTCAAGCTGTGCTGGAGATGAAGAGCCCTCTGCAGAGGAAACGGGTGCCCAGCTGCCTGCAACAGGCTCAGAGCTCCACCTGCTTGATCTTCTACGGTGCTCAGGGAGCTGGGTCCACATGGGGGTAATCCACAATCTATCTTCCACATCATCTGGGCCAATCCCCTTAGTTACTCCACCTCAATCTGGCCACTCTCCATAATTGCAACCCTCTTCTCTCTGGGAAACACCAGCCACTTAGAATCAAGAGTCTAAACATTCAGAGGCTGGGCGTGGTGGCTGGCACCTGTAATCCCAGCACTTTGGGAGGCCAAGGTGGGGGCGATCACTTGAGACCAGGAGTTCAAGACTCACTTGGGCAACATGGCAAACACCCATCTCTACAAAAATTGGGAAAATTAGCCGGGCATTGTGGTATGTGCCTGTAGTCCCAGCTCCCCGAGAGGCTGAGGTAGGAAGATCTCCTGAGCCCAGGAGTTTGAGGCTGCACCATGAGCTGTGATTGGGCCACTGCCCTCCAGCTTGGGCAATGGAGCAAGACTTTGGGGGGGAAAGAAAGGAGTCTGCACATTCTGAAATTAAGCTCTCCTAATAATTTACTTTGCCATCAAAGATGAGCTTTTCCCTTCAGGAAAGGAAACTCCAGTTTGGATTTCGGGTTTCTTTCTTCAGAAGGGTGTGGACAACCCTTATTCATCCATGATAATTCTTCTAATAAGAAATCAAGGAACAATCTTTTTTTTATTGAAGCCATCTAAATCCATAGAACCTTCTCTTTCTAAGATGACTATCAATCTTGGGCACACTTGCAGACTTTTAAAACTCCCAGGCCCCCAGTCCAGGCCAACCCAATCAGAACTTCTGTAGATAGACCTTGGGCATTACAAAAGGGCAGGTAAGCCATCCTCAGGTGATTCTCTTGTGCAGTGAGCACTGAGAACTGCTGTTCTACAGCATGGGTTTCCATTACTCGAACAGAATCCTTGGTAACTGGTTAATGAGGATAGAGGCTTTGTATTGTGTTAACTGTTTTGCAAGGATCGTATGCATCCAGATGATGTTCTAGGAACTGTAAACATTGAGGGAAAAAACAGAAGACAAGATTGGGCATTGCCCACAAAGTACAACAGTTTTCTGCTTTATCATAATATAGGCAAAAAGGAAAAAGAAACAAATATTTATAAGAGTAATATTTATAAAATAATATAAACGTTATAAATTATAAATATTTTATTTATAAAACAAATCAGTGAGCAGGTACAAGAGATTGTCCTTAGAGATAAAAGCTAACATTAATTGACTACATATAGCCAAAAGCATATTGGTATTGCTAAAATTGGTGGTGATGGACAAAGAATATCAGCTTATGAGGGTTGCCTGTTGTGCAGAGAAGGAAGGATTAATGCAGGAACAGGGCTCTGAAGATTTGATTCACTGTCTGTCAATGGCTCAAGCACACAGTGATCAGGTACAGGAGATTGCTCTTAGAGATAGAAACTCACATAAATTAACTACATATAGTGAAAAGCATATTGGTACTGATAAAACCGGTGGTGATGCACAGAGAATATCAGCCTATGAGGAAGAAGAGGGGACGCTGACTCCCCAGAAGCCATTCAGTCCCCAGCCTCCCTCCCACCTGCATGAGGCTGTTGGAGCTCTGTGGCACCAAAAACCATTGGCTCTCAGGATTCTATAGTCCAGACTGAAGTTCTGGCTTCCTGCTCACAAGCTGTGTAAACCTGGATAGGTTACTTATCTTCTCTGTGCTTCTTACTGTAGCCTCAATTGTAAAACTGGTTTAATGATAGTGATTTGTTACCATGAGGGTTATAAAAGTAAACATTTACAGAGTGCTTAGATTAGTGCTTGAAAGGGCAAAAAATGGTCCAAGATGTATTATGTGATACATTTATTCTAGTTGGGATCAAAGGCAGAGGCTAGTCAAAAATCTTAGAGGTTTACCAGTACTATAATACTTTTCGTTACTAAAATTGGTTTTGGAAAAACAAAATGCCTGTGCTGTTTTGAGAATGAAGCTCCCTACCCCATCCCTGCAGCATTGTCCAGAGCTCTGGATTTTGTGCGGGTGAGGCTCCACAGATATAGAAACCTGCTCATCTGTAGCAGTGAGCACGGTCCATGAGCTCTTTATTGCTCCTGGGCTGGGTGGGACATTGGAACCTTTGCAGGATAGTGCTGTGGGTGGACCTTGATCAATCCCGCTGAGCATCCTCTCTATGCTCCTAACACTTGAGTTAATATCACAATGATACTGCTTGCCACTTATACATATGTGCGAATGGGAAGACATCAGGATTAAAGAACAGTGCTGGGTCTGGGAGATTAGATATAGATGCTCTTATCACTTACCAGTGGATTTCCATATCTCTTCCTTTACAATGATTATGTATTACTTATATTTAAACTTGGAAAACAAAAATCCTGTTTTCAAAGATTTTAATGGACCCACAAATGCTTAAGACAGAATACTAAGTGGAAAAACAATACAAATGATCTTAATGGTATTTTCTTTAAAATATACATATAGAAAAACTACTGGAAGTTAATACTGTTTATCTCAGGGATACAAGGCTTTGGATACTTATATTTTCTTCTTTAGTTGTAACGAAAATTTTAAATTTAAATGACAAAACAGTTCCTTTACAATGGGAATTTATATGTCCTAATCAAAAGACATATTTAACTTACAAAAGAAATGGCATCATCAATTTTATCTATTGTACGAATTTTTAAAGAGTCCCTGTTGCTAATGCTTAGGATTGTGTTGCTTGAACCTTCTGAAAACTACATATACAGGAGAACTATTGGCTCCTTTTCTCCTTCAATTACTGAATTCTCTCTTCTTGACATTCTGCTGAGGCTCTATTAGATGATGGGAAAAAGCATATAGAATGTCTGGTACTTTTTTCTCAAGAGAGAAGGCATTAAATGTAATACTGGGTATTTTTCCAAATATCTTAAATGGAGCTGCTAGGGTGTATAGGTTTGGCAGTCTTGACTTTCTGCAGGAGTCTTTTGGGAATTTACTGAGTATGTCACGCAGTGTTGGAGGAAACGTTTTGACCTAGAGTCTTGCTTAATATTCACGTGACTGACTCTGCACAGAAGGTTGGACCTGGCTGCTTCAAAGGGTCACCTATTGTGCGGGGAAGGAAGGATTAATGTGGAAACAGAGCTCTGAAGACTCAATTCCCTGTCTGTCAATGGCTCAGGCATACAATGATCAGGTACAAGAGATTGTCCTTAGAGATATAAACTAATATTAATTACTCAAAACCTTTCATGCTATGATTAGGGTAGAACTTACAGTACTTATGAAAGTAGCCGTGGTTCATGGTTCATGCTTACTGACTTCTGATAAGGTTAAGATATGAGACTGTTCCAGGCATGGTGGCTCACTCCTGTAATCCCAGCACTTTGGGAGGCCTAGGTGGGTGGATCATGAGGTGACGAGTTCAAGACCAACCTGGCCAACATGGTGAAACCCTGTCTCTACTAAAAACTACAAAAAAATAGCCGGGCGACGTGGTGGGCGCCTGTAGTCCCAGCTACTTGGGAGGCTGAGGCAGGAGAATGGCGTGAACCTGGGAGGCGGAGCTTGCAGTGAGCTGAGATCCGGCCACTGCACTCCAGCCTGGGCGGCAGAGCGAGACTCCGTCTCAAAAAAAAAAAAAAAAAACTACAAAAATTAGCCTGGCATGGTGGCACATGCCTGTGGTCCTGGCTACTCGGGAGGCTGAGGCAGAAGAATCGCTTGAACCCAGGACGTGAAGCTTGCAGTCAGTGAGCGGTGATTGCTTCACTGAACTCCAGCCTGGGCCACAGGGTAAGACTCTGTCTCAAAAAAAAAAAAAAAAAAAAAAGATATGAGACTGAACTTTCCCAAGAAATGCAGTTCAAAACAACAAAACTAGCATTTCAATACAATGAGAGAAACACATATTTGGAAACCAATGAAACCGCCAAAATAAAATATTTGATTGAGCATGACTGTGGTCACAAACCCACCTCCCTAGGACAACATGCATGTGGGATGTCTTGTGTATATTGGAAGCAGTTCTAGGAGTGAATGAACTAAATTTTTTCCCTTGAACTGATGACTTCTGTTCTATATGAAGCAATACTTATAATGTAATAAATCTCAAAATAAAATTAATTAAGTGTCCTCCCTAACCCTTCCTCAGATAATATTCTACTTTGAAGAACACCAATAGACAGAAGCAAGATGACTAATTTTTAATGCTAAAGGATGCAAAACCTGCCACTTCACTGGCAAGCCATGAATTATTCATAAATATGGACTTGGTTAATATCTTTAAAAATGCAGCATATTTTGCCTTGTGATTTCTAGCTTGGATAACAGTTTTGGAATCATGACATATGAACCAAATTACAACAAGCCCCCATACTGATTTTCTGTAGATTAGGGAAATATGTTCATTGACTCAGTAAGAGATCATCGGTAGGTACCCTAAATAAGGAAATTAAACTCATCTTTCGCACAGCAGTTTTGGCAGGATTTGTGCTAGGAACACTGAAATAAAGAATGTATCATTTTAGGGAAATGTTTATTATATGTTTTAACAGCTGAAGAATATTATTCAGTGGTTTCTCACTAGCTTTGCCTAAAAATTTTGATTAAATTGTGGGCCTCTCCATTGAGCAGGAGATACTAATATCAAATGTGTGTGCATAAGCTGGAATGACAAATCCTTTAGTCTCAAATCACTGAGCTGGAAGGGGTATCCCACCACCGTCTCTCCCTACAGTTAGTTTAGACTTAAGTTTTCAAAATGCATTTATTTTTAAATTCACTGACCTACCTCAACCTCTTGCTTCTCAGGTAATGCTGTTCTTTATAAGGGGATTTTCAGATTGAATTTGACTTCCTCAGCTCCAGGCCACACAGAGTACTGTGTATACTTAATCATAACTGAACGCTTTTACAACTGCTCTAAAGAGATTACTATGGATTCCATCTCAAATGCCTCACAGTTACATTATTTTCGCATACTTATAATTACCTGCAAAGGTTTTTAGATGCGATGCACTTTTTCCATAAATACTTGATGTAATCTACATTCTGTTTGTCACATTTTGTTCATTTCTGTTGTGGACGCAAAATATCAGAGCAATTTAAGATCTTACTGAATGAGAAACTTGAACAGAAATAATGACGTAGTATCTGCCATTTTTATTCTAACTAAATAAAATCAAATATCAATTTAAAACATGCAATAAAAAATAAACATGACATGAGAAAGATACAATAGTACATGTTATTAAAGCCAAAATAGGTGAATAAGAATATTAACATGGCTGTGTTGAGCGGGGTCTTTTAAAACCGACTGCTAATGAAATCAGGCATTAGGAAGTGAGTCTTCAGTTAGAAACACTGTGTTTGACTTTTGTCTTCTAGATGAGAGTGGCCGCAGCTTAGACACTGGGTAAGAAAATGGGAGGCCCTCAGCTTGGGAACCTCAGCAGGTCTGACTCCTGCCTTCCTCCTTCAGCCCTAGAACAAAGAAGAAGGTAATTGAGGTGATTTCTGGCTTTTTGTTATACTCCCTCAAGGCCAAGGAAAGGGAACCGGTCTTGTGCTCTGACTCTGAATATTCACAAGAACATTATCAAATAGTTGTTACTATCATTCCCCAGTGAACATATGCGGAGGTGAACATGACCTATGATTTCAGAGCTGGGAAGAGACCTTGGACTTTCATTCAGGAGAAGTCCAAGGAAACGAGCGGTTTGCTGTCAGGGCTGGCAAAGAAACACTGGGAGAAGTTTCACCTCAATTTTCTGCCGCACCAAAGGTTTTTGCGACCAGCAAAAACGAGGACATAAGAGTCAGAGTCTTCTTGGTTTTATTCTCATCTCTGCCTCTCAGCGGTGTGACCTTGGTCAAGTTGTTCTGTTTCTTCCTGAAATAGGAAAAGCTCCTGTGTATACGGGTGTGTGTGTGTGTGTGTATGTATTAAATGTAATGATATCACATACGTGCAGGGTCTGGTTCATGGACAGCCTCCAACACATGGTGTGCAGCAAAGGAAGAGCAGCTGGGCTGGAACTGTCATCTGTAGAAAGGCCTGTTGTCAAGATAGGCCCTTTTTCATCTGGGAACTTGTCTCTCAATGTCAATAGTTCACTGATAAGAGCGCCCACTGTGCCTAAACTGCTGTGCAAATGATATTGTTTATGTGAACACCTGCTTTTCCTCTGGGGAGTCTGGAATTTGGGGACTCGTCAAAAGAAAGAAGCAGGTGTTCACATAAACCATACCCTCTGCTAGACAGAGGGTGTCTACATGACCAGCCCACAGTAAAACCCCTGGGCACTGAATCTGTAACAGATTTCTCTTCGTTGAAACACAGTATTCATGGTTCAGCATTTTTACTGTTGGGTGAAGAGTGTGCTTTGTGTGACCTTTGTGGGAGAGAGATTATGAGACTCCTGCACATGTATTCCTACCGACTCCACCAGTATAACCCTTGTGGTTCGATTGAATATCTGACCACTATTGCAGTAATAAAACTTAGCTGTATAAACAATATGTGCAGAGCCCTGTGAATCTTTCTAGGGAAATCTCTGAACAGGCAGGTGGTCCTAGGAACCCCAGAAACCAACAGGGCTTGTTACTATCACACTGTGAACTTCATTATGGTGTATCCTTATTTTACCCCTGTCTGAATCTCTTACAGGTCAAGAAAAAAGGCTCAAGAAAAATATGATACAAATATTCTAAAAACTGAAAAAGTGCTTGGGACTGAAATGCTTCCAGTCCCAAGCATTTTGGATAAGGGATATTCAACTGTATCTGCTCTACTGAGATCTGTAGTCCCAGATCTACAATTACGCTTTCGTAATTGAGCTACATTTTTCATTTTTGGTCTGTGGGTTATACTTTAAAATTAGGCCCAAATTTACTGAAGGACATACATTTTTTTGTATGAAAAGACTTCCAATACCCTAGTCCTGTCTAAGACATTGCATTAAAAGAGTACATTCCTCTAGGGGAACTTTATGAGGATTGTTACAGCTAAATCTGGTAAGGTATCATTTGCAGCAGACTTAAGGATCTTGGAGTACAAGGCTCTGGCAGATTTTTAGGACCATGAAGTGTTGGAGGATGGGTGTCACTCCCAATTATGGAGCTGTCACAATGTTCTTGGCCCTATGCTCAGCATTTTACAAGCGTCACCTCACTTAATTCTGATGACAATCCAAGGAGGGAGGTTCTACCATTATACCCATTTTATATAGAAGGGAACTGAGAGAATTTAAATAGCTTGAGGCTAAGAAATGTTTTCAAGTCCACACAGCTGTTAAATGTCAGAGCTGTATCCAACCTGACTTCATCTGACACCAGACCCTGAGGCCTCTACATCCTGCCTTTTACAAGATACTGTTTGACAGTTTCAGGGAAATCGTTGAAAACCAGAGACAAAAATACAATCCTTGAAGGGTTTGTGGAAAATCACATCTATTCCTAAAGTATGTACTTTCACAAAAATTTCTCCTAACAGTTCCTCCTATTTGATCTCGTTTTTAGTATGTACATTTTAAATACAACCCACATCTTCCCCAACAGGGGCAGATTAGCGCCTGCCTGTCCGCCTTCCTTCCTTCCCTCCTTCCTTCCTTCCTTCCCTCCCTCCCCTCCCTCCCTCCCTCTCTTTCTCTCTTTCCTTTTTTTTTTTTTTGAGAGGGAATCTCGCTCTGTCGCCCAGGCTGGAGTGTAGTGGCGCAATCTCAGCTCACTGCAAGCTCCACCTCCCGGGTCGGGTTTACACCGTTCTCCTGCCTCCGGAGCAGCTGAGACTACCGGAGCCCGCCACCACGCCCGGCTAATTTTTTGCATTTTTAGTAGGGACTTCTTAGTCAGGCGACGCGCGCGGGGGTTTCACCGTTGGTTGGCCACGGATGCGGTCTGCTATCTCCTTGACCAACCGACTCGTGATCCGCCGATCCTCGGCCTGCACAGAGGTGCTGGCGTATTACAGGCGTCGAGTCCACGGCGCCCGGCCGACCAGCGGGACCGCTCTTCTTCTTTCTCAGCTTGTCATGCGCCGGGTCCAAGCAGAGTGCGCAGCCACGCAGTGCAACGGTAGAATCTCCCATGATCGCACAAAATCCGAACTCGCAAATTCTCGGCAAAATCTGGAACTTTTTCAGCCACTCGATGCTCAAAGGAAATGTTCACTGAAGGGTTCCCTGGATTTCAGATGTTCAGATAGGGATGTTGCCAAATGACAAGTATCAAATATACAAAGTATTGCCAAAACTGAAAAAATCCAGTTTTCCAAGAATGTGGCTATATCACAACAGATTCCCAAGAAACTGAACAAAATCAGTCTTCCCAAATATGCTACTTAATACAACGACTTCCAAACTGGCGCCGAAAGAAACTGCTTCGGCGACTCGCGACAATCAAGCATTTTGGATCGGTGTACTCAACTGTACCTGCTCTGCTGAGATCTGTTACCAGGTGGGAGTTGAGGATGCAACACTTATTCTAACGCTTTGAAATAGGGATACCGCCTGCCCGCAACCTTTTTCTATATTTCCAATCTTAGCCTCTAGCTATTAATATAATGATAATTATATTTATGAAAACAGCAATAAAAATATTAATAATTTTCCAAAAACATTGATTAGGTGCTGGGAATTGTGCTAAGGGCTTTACATGTACAATTTTATGTAATCTTCCCTAGAACCACCATATAATTGGTATTTGTAATCCTTATTTTTCAGACAAAGAAACCAGGGTACAGAGATATTAATAATTCAGCTCATATCTCTCAGCTGGAATGTGGAAAAGCCAACAGTCACCCACAGCTCTGGGTTTGACCCAAAACTGCCTACAATTCCCTACTATGTGATTGATAACAAAGACTGCAGCCAGCATAGCATTCTCCTGTTTGAGAACTACAGCAGCAGCCTTGGTCTTCTTACACATTGCAGACATATGCAGCATGAAAGGAGAACAGCTTTCATAACCAACGACGAGTGTTCTAAAATAGACACCTTGGAGCAGCTACCTCTTAGAGTTACAGGAGGTGGCTGGTCGGGCGTGAGCAGGGCAGGAGAGGGCTCCCTAACCATACACACGCCAGGAGTGTTGGGTGACCACCAGGTGATGGTCAGGCTGTTGCTAACCCTTTTCAAAAGTAATGATTAGCCACAGCCTGCACCAGGAAAAGGCAATATCCTAACTGACAGAAAACACCTGAAACTGATCAGCAGCTTCCCAGTAAGATCTGGGAAGTATGCCAACGTAGAAAAGCCCCATGTCAGGCCAGGCGCGGTGGCTCACGCCTGTAATCCCAGCACTTCTGAGGCCAAGGTGGGCGGATCACAAGGTCAAGAGATCAAGACCATCCTGGCCAACATGGCGAAATCCCGTCTCTACTAAAAATACTAAAATTAGCTGTGCATGGTGGCACGTGCCTGTAGTCCTGGCTACTCAGGAGGCTGGGGCAGGAGAATCACTTGAACCTAGGAGGCGGAGGTTGCAGTGAGCTGAGATCACGTCACTTCACTCCAGCCTGGCAACAGAGCTAGACTCCATGTCAAAAAAAAAAAAAAGCCGCAAGTCAAGAGGTCAAGCTGCGTACTTGATGTCTCTAGTTGCCCCTTGGCCCTCTCTCAAGCTGTGCTTTTCTTCCCTTGCCTTTCCTTCCTTTCCTTACTGTTCTAATAAATTTTTAATAAACCTTCACTCCTGCTCTGAAACTTGCCTGGGTCTCTCCTTCTGTCTTATGCCCCCTAGTAAAATTCGTTCTTCTCAAGAGGCAAGAATTAAAGTTGCTGCAGATGCATAGGGATTCGCCACTGGTAACTCAGTGTAACTCAGGATACCCGTCACCAGTAACACTATGGCATATTATGGCCCTTATAACAGGTTTGGAGGTAATGTGCTGAATCAGTCTAGCTTTTGTAAGACCTTCTCTGAGACAGAACTATGACCTGCTGGATTCAGATCAGGTAAATAGAGATAAATTATGTTTATCCTTACACACCGAGTGTGCTTTTGAAACTCAATATATACGGTGGTGATTTTTCCCTTGTCACTACTATGTATATATGACCAGGTCTGGTAAAACACAGGCCATTCTTTCTTTCCTTATAGGTCTTTGTTATAAATATCTTAGCATTTTCACACAACATATTTCCTGTAATTTTTCCAAGTGAGCTTTCATTAATTGATTTAGATAAAACATGTTCTTATAATAAAATACACACAAGATTTGTCATCTTAGCCGTCTGTAAGTATACAGACCAGTGGTATTAAGTCCATTCATATTGTTGTGTTGTGGACTATGTATTTTGACATTAGGTACTGACCATTCCTGGGCAAAACTGAGGAAAACAACGTGAAAACTTTCTTTTCCCCATATATCCTGAACTGTGGTCTCCAGGCACTGCAGGGACATGGCAGAATTCACTAGAGCATTGGAGTAACAACATTCTATCTCAAGTGCTTTAGCTCCTGAAGAACTCTAAGATATAGGTAAGCTAACACGGAATGTTAGTTAGTATGTTAGATATAGTTAACCTAACATTGAACAAAGCTGGTAAATACATCAAACAATGAGCTACTTTGAGAGGCATGCAGTCTAATGGTGAAGATGATAGAGTTTTATGTAACAAAATGAATGTCCCATAATTTCTTTTTAAAAAAGGCAAAGTGGACCTTATCAAAATGCAAAATGCTTGCACTTCAGAAAATGTGAAGAAAATGAAAAAAACAACAGACAGAGAGAAAACATTTGTAAAATACAAATCTGATGAAGGACGTTTATCTAGAATTTACAATGAACTCTTAAAAATTCAATAATAAAAAGACAACTCAATCCAAAATAGGCAAATGATAGGAATAGATATTTCACCAACGAAGGTATATTAGTGGTTAATAAGCATATGGAAAGATGTTCACCATCATTCGTCATTAGGAAAATGTAGGTTAAAACCACAAGGAATACCATTTCACACCCACTAGAATGACAACGGTAAATGAGAAAAATGAATACAAGCAGTACTGTAACATTGACTGAAATGTAAAATGGCACCACCACTTTGAAAAACCGTTCTTCAGAAAGTTAAATGTAAAACTACTATATGACCCAGCAATTTTACTTTTGGAAAAAGAGGTAAGATGAAAACACATGTCCATGTGAAAACTTATGCACAAATTGTTCATAGTAGAATTATTCATAATAGGAAAAAGTAGAAACAACTGAAATTTCCATCAGTTGGTATGTAGTTAAGATACAATATATTCATAAGTGAAACAGTATTCAGCAATAAGAATGAATGGACTACTGACACACGCAATGTCATGGGTGGACTTATGATTTCCATGTTCAGTGAAATAAGCCAGACACAAGGGAACACGTATTGTATGTTTCCATTTATGTAAAATGTTCAGACAAGGCACATTTATAGAGATGGAAAAGTAGATTAGTAGTTGCCTGGAGCTGGAGATGGGACCAGGGATATATTGTAAATAGGATCTTACGGGAATATATATTTTTTGAAATGGAGTCTCACTTTGTTGCCCAGGCTGGAGTGCAGTAGCGTGATATAGGCTCACTGCAACCTCCGCCTCCCAGGTTCAAGTGATTCTCCTGGCTCAGCCTCCTGAGTGGCTGGGATTATAGGCACCCACAACCAAGCCCAGCTAATTTTTGTGTTTAATTTATTAGAGATGGGGTTTCACCATGCTGGCCAGGCTGGTCTCAAACTCCTGACCTCAGATGTTCCATCCACCTCGGCCTCCCAAAGGGCTGGGATTACAGGCATGAGCCACCATGCCCAGTCCCATACAGGAATATTTTAAGGCTGACTTATAGTAATGCTTTCAAGACTTAGTAAGGTGACTAAAAGTCATGGAACTGTGCACCTGAAATGGATGAATTTCAAATGGTCAAATATACCTCAACAAAGTTGTTTTTAAAAAATAATGATAAGATGTCTTAATTTTCTATTGCTGCTGTAACATGCTTAGCTTAAAACAGCGAAACTTTGTAGTCTTACTGTTCTACGGGTCATACATCTGAGTTTTCCTGCCTTAAACCAAGATACGGACAAGGCTGCATTCTTTTCTGGAGGCTGTAGAGAAAAATTGGTTTTCTTGCTCTTTCTAGCTTCTAGAAGCTGCCCATGATTCTTGGCTCATTGCTGCCTTTTATCTGTAAAGCCAGCAACGGTGGTGAGTCCTTCCCACATTGACTCACTTCAATGTGTGCTTCTCTGACCCTCCTTGGCATCCATTATCCACCTTGAAAAACCCTTGTTATTATTGAGCCTACCCAACAATTTAGGATAATCTCTTCCACTTTAAGGTCCACGTGATCACATCTCCAAATCTGTTTTGCCATATAAGGTGACACTGTCAAAGATTAGAGAAACTAGGACACCTTTGTGGGAGGGGACATTATCTGCTTAGCACACAGAGGGTCTCAGTTCAGACTTCCTGGTGAGACTGCCAGTTGCTTAGTGGTGTGACTTGGGCACTTTGCCCATCCTTGCAGTGTTTCAGTGTCTTCATTGGTGTAATGACCATGATATTAGTATCTGATGTACGAATTGCTTTGAGAGATATAAATGGGTTAATGCATATAAAATATTTAAAAATTTAACCTGGTTAATATTCATAAAGTTTCAACATATATTAGCTATTATTATTATATTATTGTTTAGTCCAGTTCATTAATCATTTACTTTTCTTTTCACAGATATCAATAAGAAGGGCCCTCTATGGCTGCAGAACAAAGAGAAAGACCCACATTTCCTTGGCAAAAGTAACCAACACCTGTGTTATGCATTCAGCTGTGTTAAATCAATCTCGGTACAACTGATGGCCTGCAGGAGTCTGCTGCTATCAAATGCAGACTCAAGGAATGTAGTGGGCGAGCCTACGACAAGGAAATGTCAAAAGCACTGGGAGACCAGGCTGCCAACCCACCACAGTAGAAACAACAAACTCTGCTCATTCATTTGGAAATACAAAATCTTTTTTAGGGGAGTGGGAAGACCAGAAAGAACTTTTTCAACTGAAGGTGATAGAAATCCCATCTCAAATTGGCAACAATATGAAGTTTATTCATGTTTATCATAACTGAAATATCCAGGAAGGAGACTCCTTCAGGTATGGCTTGAACCAGTGATATGGTTTGGCTGTGTCCCCACCCAAATCTAATCTTGAATTGCAGCTCCCATAATCCCCAAGTGTTCTGGGAGGGACTCAGTGGGAGGTAGTTGAATCATGGGGGTGCATTTTTCCCATGATAGTGAATAAGTCTCAAGAGATCTGATGGTTTTATAAATGGGAGTTCCCCTACTCACGTTCTCTCTTGCCTGCCACCATGTGAGATGTGACTTTGCTCCTCACTCACCTTCCACCATGATTGTGAGGCCTCCCCAGCCATGAGGAACTGTGAGTCAAACTTCTTTCCTTTATAAATTACCCAGTCTCAGGTATGTATTATTAACACCATGAGAACAGACTAATACAACTAGGGATGTCTTTAATGTCACCAGCATCTGGTTACTTTCTTTTCTTCTCTTTGCATTGTTTCCCCCTGCTGGTTTAATTCTTAGACAGAATCTCCCTTTCTGAAGGCACAATGGCTGTATTATCTCCAACTTTTCATTCTACTTGACTCCAGTTCCCTTAAAAAGAACAGGTGCATCTTCCAACACTCCCAGACAGGGACCCATCATTACTTGTCAGCTCTGATTAACTCTGAAATGGACATCTATGAATCAATCACTGGGACCAGAGAAACTGAACGATCCAGTTGATCTGGCCTGAATCAGTACCCCTCCATGTAATAAGACAGAAGAGGCTTCCCAAATTCATAATCTGAAAGTGGGAGAGGACTGCCTACAGCAAACTAAGCTGTTATTACTGGGGAAAGGGGAGGGCTCAGGGACTGCTGATAAAGAGCAAATGTGCACCGCGAAGCAGCCAGAAGACCCCATACCTTGAGAACAGATTTGCGTATCCCACAGTGTCTTTAGCTTTGATTCATGCAGTCAGGTCACTTCAAGCCAACCCCTAGGAGAAAAAGGGTCTGTGGGGAAGAAAGGATCAGATTTGATAGGGGAAAAGGAGGTACCATAATTAGGCCAGTTCCACAGGGTCTGCTTACACAGAGGAGCAAGGTTATGGCTCAGCATAGTGAAAAGAGCCTGTTTCAAAGTGCGATGAGACTCTTCCAGAGCAGGGAGTGGATGGCTGCTAAAGGGAGTGTATCAGTTTGGATCCAATCAGGAAAAAGGAAGTTATGGTGCTTACTTTAACAGAAATAGGTTAATACATAGAGTTGGTTGAATAGACACTGATGGACTGGATGAGCAGAAGGGAGACTTAGATAACAGTTCTAGTAAATGACAGAAGCAGTTCCCTAGTGATATGATTTGGATCTGTGTCCCTACCCAAATCTCATGTAATTGTAATACCCAGTGTTGGAAGTGGGGTCTGGTAGGAGGTGATAGGATTATGGGGGTGGAGTTCTCATGAATCATGGTACACCTTCCTCCCTCAGTATAATGAGTGAGTTCTCATTAGATCTGGTTGTTTAAAAATGTGCAGGACCCATGCTTCACCCATGGAGGGTGAAGCAAAGCAGGGTGGGGTGTCACCTCACCCAGGAAGCACAAGGGGTTGGGGGATTTCCCTTTCCTAGCCAAGGGAAGCCATGACAAACTGTACCTGAAAAATTGGTACACTTCTGCCCAAATACTGTGCTTTCCCATGGTCTTAGCAACCGGCAAACCAGGAGATTCTATCCCGTGCCTGGCTCGGTGGGTCCCATGCCCATGGAGCCTTGCTAACTGCTAGCGCAACAGTCTGAGATCACCTACGAGGCTGCAACCTGGCAGGGGGAGGGGTGTCCACCACTGTTGAGGCTTGAGTAGGTAAACAAAGTGGCTGGGAAGCTTGAACTGGGCAAAGCCCACTGCAGCTCAACAAGGCCCACTGCTTCTATAGACTCCATGACTGTGGGCAGGTCATAGCTGAACAAAAGGCAGCAGAAACTTCTGCAGACTTAAACATCCCTGTCTGATAGCTCTGAAGAGAGCAGTGGTTCTCCCAGGATGGCGTTTGAGCTCTGAGAACAGACAGACTGCCTCCTCAAGTGTGTTCCTCACACCCGTGTAGCCTAACTGGGAGACACCTCCCAGCAGAGGCCAGCAGACACCTCATATAGGCAGGTGCCCTTCTGGGACGAGGCTTCCAGAGGGAGGATTAGGCAGCAATATTTGCTGTTCTGCAACACTTGTTGTTCTGCAGCCTCCGCTGATGATACCCAGGCAAACAGGGTCTGGAACGGACCTCCAGCGAACTCCAACAGACTTGCAGCTCAGGGACCTGACTGTTAGAAGGAAAACTAATAAACAGAAAGGAATGGCATCAACATCAACAAAAAGGACAGCCACACTAAAACCTCATCAGTAGGTCACCAACATCAAAGACTAAAGGTAGATAAAACCACAAAGACAGGGAGAAACCAGAGCAGAAAAACTGAAAAGTCAAAAAACTAGAGCACCTCTTCTCTTCCAAATGATCGCAGCTCCTTGCCAGCAACAGAACAAAGCTGGATGGAGAATGACTTTGACGAGTTGACTGGAGTAGGCTTCAGAAGGTTGGTAATAACAAACTTCTCTGAGCTAAATGAATATGTTCTAACCCATCACAAGGAAACTACAAACCTTGAAAAAAGGTTAGACGAATGGCTAACTAGAATAAACAGTGTAGAGAAGACCTTAAATGCAGTGATGGAGCTGAAAACCATGACATGAGAACTTCGTGATGCATGCACAAGCTTCAATACCTGATTAGATCAACTGCAAGAAAAAATATCAGTGACTGAAAATCAAATTAATGTAATAAAGCAAGAAGACAAGATTAGAGAAAAAAGAGCAAAAAGAAATGAACAAAGCCTCCGAGATGTGGGACTATATGAAAGACCAAATCTATGTTTGATTGGTGTACCTGAAAGTAATGGGGAGAATGGAACCAAATTGGAAAACACTCTTCAGGATGTTATCCAGGAGAACTTCCCCAACCTAGCAAGTCAGGCCAACATTCAAATTCGGAAAATGCAGAGAACATCACAAAGATACTTCTTGAGAAGAGCAACCCCAAGACACATAATTGTCACATTCACCAAGATTGAAATGAAAGAAAAAACGTTAAGGGCAGCCAGAGAGAAAGGTTTTAGGTTACCCACAAAGAGAAGCCCATTAGACTAAAGGTGGATCTCTCGGCAGAAAGCCTACAAGACAGAAGAGAGTGGAGGCCAATATTCAACATTCTTAAAGAAAAGAATTTTCAACCCAGAATTTTATATCCAGCCACACTAAGCTTCATAAGTGAAGGAGAAATAAAATCCCTTACAGACAATCAAATGCTGAGAGATATTGTCACCACCAGGCTGGCCTTACAAGAGCTCCTGAAGGAAGCACTAAACATGGGAAGGAATAACCAGTTCCAGTCACTGCAAAAACATGCCAAATTGTAAAGACCATCGATGCTATGAAGGAACTGCATCAATTAATGAACAAAACAACCAGCTAACATCATAATGACAGGATCAAATTCACACATAATAATATTAATCTTAAATGGGCTAAATGCCCCCAATTAAAAGACACAGACTGGAAAGTTGGATAAAGAGTCAACACCCATCAGTGTGCTATATGCAGGAGACCCATCTCACGTGCAGAGACACACATAGGCTCAAAATAAAAGGATGGAGGAGGATCTATCAAGAAAATGGAAAGCAAAAAAAAGCAGGGGTTGCAATTCTAGTTTCTGATAAAACAGACTTTAAACCAAAGAAGATCAAAAGAGACAAGACCATTACATAATGGTAAAGGGATCAATTCAACAAGAAGAGCTAACTATCCTAAATATGTATGCACCCAATATGGGAGCACCCAGATTCATAAAGCGAGTCCTTAGAGAACCACAAGGGAAATTGATAGCACTAAATGCCCACAAGAGAAAGCAGGAAAGATCTAAAATTGCCACCCTACCATCACAACTAAAAGAACTAGAGAAGCAAGAGCAAACAAATTCAAAAGCTAACAGATGGCAAGAAATAACTAAGATCAGAGCAGAACTGAAGGAGATAGAGACACAAAAAACCCTTCAAAAAATCAATGAATCCAAGAGCTGGCTTTTGAAAAGATCAACAAAAGTGATAGACCACTAGCAAGACTAATAAAGAAGAAAAGAGAGAAGAATCAAATAGATGCAATAAAAAATGATAAAGGGGATATCACCACTGATCCCACAGAAATACAAACTACCATCAGAGAACACTCTAAACACCTCTACACAAATAAACTAGAAAATCTAGAAGAAAAAGATAAATTCCTGGACACATACATCCTGCCAACACTAAACCAGGAAGAAGTTGAATCTCTGAATAGACCAATAACAGGCTCGGAAATTGAGGCATCATTAATAGGCAACCAAAATGTCCAGGACCAGACAGATTCACAGCCAAATTCTATCAGAGGTACAAAGAGGAGCTGGTGTCATTCCTTCTGAAACTATTCCAA
>NW_016803605.1:1692712-1807168 GCF_001698545.2 Rhinopithecus bieti
AAAAAAAAAGCTGGAGGCATCATGCTACCTGACTTCAAACTATACTACAAGCCTACAGTAACCAAAACAGCATGGTACTGGTACCAAAACAGAGAAATAGACCAAGGGAACAGCACAGAGGCCTCAGAAATAACACCACACAGCTACAACCATCTGATCTTTGACAAACCTGACAAAAACAAGAAACAGGGAAAGGATTCCCAATTTAATAAATGGTGCTGGGAAAACTGGCTAACCATATGTAGAAAGCTGAAACTGGATCCGTTCCTTACACCTAATACAAAAATTAATTCAAGATGGATTAAAGACTTAAATGTAAGCCATAAAACCATAAAAACCCTAGAATAATACCTAGGCAATACCATTCAGGTCATAGGCATCAGCAAAGACTTCATGACTGAAACACCAAAAGCAATGGCAACAAAAGCCAAAACAGACAAATGGAATCTAATTAAACTAAAGAGCTTCTGCACAGCGAAAGAAACTACCATCAAGGCGAACAGGCAACCTACAGAATGGGATAAAATCTTTGCGATCTACCCATCTGACAAAGGGCTAATATGCAGAATCTGCAAAGAACTTAAACAAATTTACTAGTAAAAACAACCCCTTCAAAAAGTGGGCAAAGGATATGAACAGACACTTCTCAAAAGAAGGCATTTATGCAGCCAACAAACATGAAAAAATGCTCATCATCACTGGTCATCAGAGAAATGCAAATCAAAACCACATTGAGATATCATCTCACACCAGTTACACTGGTGATCATTAAAAAGTCAGGAAGCAACAGATGCTGGAGTGGATGTGGAGAAATAGAAATACTTTTACATTGTTGGTGGGAGTGTAAATTAGTTCAACCATTGTGGAAGGCAGTGTGATAATTTCTCAAGGATCTGGAACTAGAAATACCATTTGACCCAGCGATCCCATTACCGGGTATATACCCAAAGGATTATAAATCATGCTACTATAAAGACACATGCACACGTATGTTTATTGTGGCACTATTCACAATAGCAAAGTCTTGGAAAAAAACCCAAATGTCCATCAATGATAGACTGGATGAAGAAAATGTGGCAATATACACCATGGAATCCTATGCAGCCATAAAAAAGGATGAGTTCATGTCCTTTGCAAGGACATAGATAAAGTTGGAAACCATCATTCTCAGCAAACTATCACAAGAACAGAAAACCAAACACTGCATGTTCTCACTCATAGGTGGCAGTTGAACAAGAACACATTGGCACAGGGCAGGGAACATCACACACTCATGCCTGTCAGGAGGTGGGGGGGTTGGGGGAGGGATAGCTTTAGGAGAAATACCTAATGTAAATGATGCGTTCATGGGTGCAGCAAACCAACATGGCACATGTATACCTATGTAACAAACTTGCATGTTGCGCACATGTACCCTAGAACTTAAATTATAATTTAAAAAATCAAATAAATAAATAAAAATTAAAAGACAAACAAACAAAAAATGTGCAGCACCTCCCTGCCACCCTTCCTCCTGTTCTGGCCTTGAGATGTCTGGCTATCCCTTTACCTTCCACCATGATTGGAAGTTTCCTGAGGCCTCACCAGAAACAGAAACCACTATGCTTCCTATACAGTCCCCAGAACATGAGTCTGTTAAGTCTCTTTTCTTTATAGATTGCCCAGTCTCAGGTATTTATTGCAGTGCACAAACTGACTAATACACCTAGGCACAGGGAAAAACAAAAGGAAGAGGATGGGTTTATCAGAATCTGGAAATGTGGGGGAAGAGTCACACAGACTTGAAACCCAGACTCCTCGTGGGACGGGGGAATCCTGGCTGTCTGCCGCTGGTATCTCTGAGGAGGAGAGTTGAGGTTGGTTCTGATCATGTGAGAAGAAAAATGAACAAAGACAAAAATAAACAAAAGAACACCTGGGTTTTCCCTATTTTAGTTATTATGAATAATGAATTGTAGTAATCTGCTCTACAAAGTAGTACCCATAGTTAGCAACTCAGTGTTGTGCAGATAAAAACTTGTTAAGAGGATAGACCTCATGGTAAGTATTTTTATAAAACAGTAAAGAGCAGAGCAAAGGGACACAGGAACCTTTAGAGATGATGGATACGTTTATTACCTTGATTGTGTTCATGCTATTACGGGTGCCTGTGTGTGTCCACAATAATAAAAATGGACATATAATATACATGTATTTTTTTCATATCAATGGTACCTTAATAAAGCTGTAAGAATGAAAAAAGAAAAAGAGGCAAACTGGAACCAACAGCTGCTCATAGGATGAACAGCCACCGCCAGAGTCTTGCTGGCAGAACAGAAAGCACAGGAAGGTGCGAGCTCCTTTGCCCTCCATTTTCCGGTCTCCCTCCAGTCCCCGCAATTGGCAGAACCTGGAGTTAGCAGTGGACAAATTTGTTCTTCACAGTCCTGGCTCTATGCAGGTGAGGATAGAGGGTGGCTTGGAGCCAGGAGATGATGGCCAGAGGGAGAACAGTCCCGAATGGACCAGAGTTGACGGTGGAGATGGAAGATCATTCTTACGTGTTATTCATCGGCATTGCTGCTGTCCTTAACCTTTTCTTTGGATATTGGAATTTCTTTTTCTGTTCCTAATGGAGACACCCAAAGGAAGGCAGAGTGGAATTGACTCACAAATAATCAACCTCCATTAACAGCCCAATTTCCAATTTAGAGTAATTTAGCAGCTTCACATTCCACACATCCAGGAGAAAGAAAAAGAAAAGTCTCTAAAAAAGACAAAAATAGACCTGGCTGCAAAAAATCTGTTGTTTTTTGCCTACTCAGCATTCCTGGCAAAGGCTGTTCATTTCCATTTGTGGAGTCAGCCTGTGCTTGTGTGTGTGCATGTGTGTGTCAGTGTGTGCATGTGTGTGCATGTGCATGAGAGTGTGTGCATGCGTGTGTGTGCATGTGTTTGCGAGTGTGTGTGCGTGGGTGAGTAGTGTGTGAGTGTTTACGAGTGTGTACGTGTGTGTGTGTATGTGTCTGGGGATGAAGAAGCCAGACCCAGCCTTCTCTTTGCTCTAGGACTGTTCCCATCATCTAAACCTTTCTTTTAAGCCTGTTTCATCGTGGTGATGAGTGCAGGATAGGTAAAGAAGCTTTAAAAAATAGAGAAACCCGGCCGGGCACGGTGGCTCAAGCCTGTAATCCCAGCACTTTGGGAGGCCGAGATGGGCGGATCACGAGGTCAGGAGATAGAGACCATCCTGGCTAACCTGGTGAAACCCCGTCTCTACTAAAATTACAAAAAACTAGCCGGGCGAGGTGGCGGGTGCCTGTAGTCCCAGCTACTTGGGAGGCTGAGGCAGGAGAATGGTGTGAACCTGAAGGGCGGAGCTTGCAGTGAGCAGAGATCTGGCCACTGCACTCCAGTTTGGGCGACAGAGCGAGACTCCGTCTCAAAAACAACAACAACAAAAAAAGAATAGAGAAACCCAAAAAGCACAGCATATAGAAATGCTGTTTAGTTTATGTATGGACACTCTCAACTACCTGAAACGTCCCCAAATGATCACCTGCATATTTGTAAAGATGCTGCTGGTGCTGTGTGTAGAAGAGATCTTGGAACACGCTGCTGACTGCATCATCTGAAACAGGAGGAATCAAGCCGGGGACTGGAATAACAATCCCCCAAGGATTCCAGGGGACAGACTCTCAGGGAAAGGACCCCTAATGCCCTTCTCTCCCCAAACTTCTGTCTTCCCTCATGCTTAGTAGGTTAAAACTCACCAATTTTATGTAAGCCTTACCTCCCCTCAAGTGACTCAGTTCCATCCTGACAATTCTAAGAGTATAATTCTCAAAGTGTAGCCCCCAGACCCATCAGCATCAGCATCAACGGGGAAGGAAACTGTAAGAAATGTGAATTATCAGTTCCCGCCTCAGTTCGACTATATCAGAAACTCTGGGCCAGGGGCACAGTAATCTGCCTTAATACATTCTCCAGGTAATTCTGATACAATAAAAATTGGGAACATTTGGTCTAAATCTTGGTAGTCCCATTGCTCTTGCCACTGCTTAGTTTGCAATATTTAAAAAGTCAATATAGTAACATAAATTAACATATAAATGAATATATAAATAAGGAATTTGAAATTTATACTCTAGTATTTATTATTTTTAGAAAAGTATGTGTATTCCAAAACTGTTCACCAAGTGGTATAAGTTATAGTGTGACTGATTTATCAAATAATTTTGATAATTTCCCCCATTTTTTTATTTAAAGAGCAGTTGCTGGATAAGCATACTTCTGAAGCCAAAAGAAGAAAAAAATAGTTGGTGTGATCTTTTGTTTGGCATGATTTTCATTTGTTCAATGATGCTCACGTCTGAGCTAATCAGGGAATTGAATCAAACTCTTTAAATGACTTCCTTTATTAACTTCATCATTGCATGGTTTGCAAAGTAAACAGAATTTCTCTTAAGACAGTGACATCGTCAAGGATTTCTACGAATACGGTTCAATGGCACTCTGCAGCCCCAAAGGCCATGTTCTGGGGCAGAGGATATCAAAGGAAGCTCCGCACATCCATCAGTAGTTTTCCTGGCCACAGCAACATAAGCAGTGATCCCACGTCATGAAGTGGGAAGATCCTAGAGACCTCAGCCACCTCCCCACTCATGGGGTTGGGTAAGAAGATGCCCTGTGCCCACCCTAAAGACCTAAGCCATCTCCTCACCCGTAAGGCTGGGTAAAAAGACGCCCTGTGCCTGCCCTGGAGACCTCAGCCACCTCCCACCCACGGGGCTGGGTAAGAAGATGCCCTGTGCCTGCGCTTGGTCTCACTGCTCTGCCCTGCCTCCACGTTCTGAGATTCTTGGGGCTCTCTTGTGTTCTTCTGGTTTGTGAAGTTGCATGTTGGAATTGAAAGTTTTGGAGAAATTCTGATGGTCCTCCCTGAGAAATGATGTAATCACCCAGGTGAGGGTGAGTCTCATTAATGACTTCCCTTCGATTTTTCCAACTGAAGGAGAATGTTTGGAAACAGAGTCCTGCAGAAGAGCTGTCTACGCTGAAAGTGAAAGGAGCCAGTTGTACTTAGTTTATGAACAGACAAGGATTACACTGGCCTTCCAGACATGTTACTTGGGAGGATTGACCAGCATTTTTCATGGGAATTCCTATACTGGTCAAAAAGATCTCTTAGGTTCAGTCACGGAAGCCATGTCAAGGGGGCTTGACATTAGAAATTGGGCTGTTAATGGAGTTTGATTATTTGTGAGTTAATTCTGCTCTGGGGGACTGTTTGAGAAAGACACTAGGCAGGCACGCAGTTGACTCTGGGCCTGGCCTTTGCTGCCTCACTGGACACGGAGTGGAGGCAGAAGGGACACAGGTGCTCCCTGACTATACATCTTTCAGTGACTGTAGGAGCAGAGGCCAGCTGACTGACTCTGAATCCTGATTCTAGCCTCTGGGAGAAAGAAGGGGATCGTCCCACCTATCGCCAAAGAGGCTGGTGGGGACAGACAGTGAATGAGATAAATAACGAAGTCGGTGGCACATCAGCAAGCAGCAAGTGCTGGAGAGGACACAGGAGGCAGGGAGGGGAATAGGGGCTCCAGTGGAGGAAGAGGAATCTCCCTTTTAAATAGGCAACTCAGTGAAAGCCTCACTAAGAAATGAGCTTTGAGTGGATGCCAGAAGTTACGGAGTGATCAGTGTCCCGTCTTGGGGAAGAGCTTTCTAGGAAAAGAAAGTGGGCAAGTTTGGAGAGGAACAGCTGGGAGCCCAGTGGGCCTGGGCAGGGAGTGCGGGGTCAGTCCTGGGGCTGATGTCAGAGGTAAGTGGGGACCACGGGGTCAGGTAGGGTAGGGATGGGGGGCATTGGCTTCCCCTCTCGAGGGACTGGACCAGCAGAGGGTATAAGCAGATTTTCCTTCAGCTAACAACTATGTATTTGGAAGAGGGATTTTAAAAAGCTGCTTATTGTCTTCATTCCCCCAAAATCAAACTGAGATCAAAAAATTTTAAACTATGCATGAAATGATTAAACAAGGAAACTTGAAGTTGACAAGGTCTTTTTAAATAGGACACGTCATCTAGAGGCCACTAAGTAAAACATCAGAAGACCTGACTAGGTCGGGCGCGGTGGCTCACGCCTGTAATCCCAGCACTTTGGGAGGCCGAGGCGGGTGGATCACGAGGTCAGGAGATGGAGACCATCCTGGCCAACATGGTGAAATCCCATCTCTACTGAAAATATAAAAAATAGCTAGGCATGATGGCACGCGCCCGTAGTCTCAGCTACTCGGGAGGCTGAGACACGAGAATCACTTGAACCCAGGAGGCAGAGGTTGCAGTGAGCCAAGATCGCACCACTGCACTCCAGCCTGGCAACAGAGCGAGACTCCCATCTTGGAAAAAGAAAAACAAAAGGAAGACCTGACTCTATAAAATACAAAACCTTTATATGGCAAAAACAACTTGAAAATCAAAATGTAATTCATAAACAGAAATCAAGCTGAGAATACAGTGGCAAAGCATAAAATGAAGAACTAATATTCATTTGCAAAAAACACAATACGGTTAAACAAATCAATACAGAAGTAACGACCTAGATAATTTACATAAAATATCAAGGATATGAATACTCAGCCTCATTAATAATTATAGAAATGCATATTTGATCAAAATATAACTTTATTTTTATCAGATGGAACAGATGAAATTACTTACAATCGTTAAGCGGTTGGGAAAGAAGGCCTTTCCCTAGGGTGTTGATGGGACTATGAGTAATTATAGTTATTTGAAGGCCAAAATGGTATGATTGCTTAAAAATAAAAATGTTACATTCTTTGACCCCAGAGTTAAACTTCCAGAAATGTATTCCACAGAAATATTTGCACAAAAGTCTAAAAAGATATAGATACATATACATACATATGTGTGTGTATGCATGTTTATTATAAAACTGTATTTTTCTTCATTGGTAATGGAGAAAAAACGAGCTGGAATTGCCCAAATATCTGTTTTCAGGAGATGAGTTAAATGAACTATGTGATGTCTTTTAAATAGGATTCAATGCAGTCTTTCAAAGAGGTATTTTACATACTCTAGTATAAAAAGTTGATGTCCAAGGCCAGGCGCAGAGGCTCTGCCTGTAATCCTAGCACTTTGGGAGGCCGAGGTGGGAAGATCACAAGGTCAGGAGTTCAAGACCAGCCTGGCCAACATGGTGAAACCCTGTCTCTACTAAAAAAATACAAAAAATTAGCCAGGTATGGTGGCAGACTCCTGTATTCCAGCTACTTGGGAGGCTGAGGCAGGAGAATCGCTTGAACCCAGGAGGCAGAGGTTGCCGTGAGTCCATATCACGCCACTGCACTCCAGCCTGAGTGACAGAGTGAGACTCCGTCTCAAAAAAAAAAAAAAAAAAAGTAGTCAAAAGACTGATAACTGGTAAAAGCAAATTACAGAAAATATGTGAAGATGATTTGATTTTTGTGTTTAAAATATGAGTATATTTTCCCCCAACTCTACCACACACACGTGTGTGTACCCTCAAGAAACTCTAAAGAAACATACACCAACTGCAAATATTATCTCTCTCTGGGAATAAAATTAATAGACTCGCTTCCTTTTTTAGTGTGTAATTTTAAATCCTAAGAAATCATAATGTATAAATAACAGAAAAGAGAAATATAAATAACAGAAAAGAGAAATATTTTAATAATTTAAAAAATTCAAAACGATTCTTAACTCTAAAAGTTTTAACAATTCACAGTTTGATACTGACTTTGTGTTAATCCTGGGGGGAGCAGGAGGCCTGCAGATCATCCCTGGCACTGCACAGAATAGCTGCATAATCCAGAAAAGGAGAGGTTGCACTGGTCTGGCCATCCGCCCCACCCTCACCCAGCCTCATAACTTCCCCCTGAAGATCTCTGAACCAAGCTAAGCGGAAGAGATGGCTTGGCAGGTTCCCCAGGCTCTTTGCTGCCTGGTGACCACTTGGTGGTCAGCAGCCAGACCTGTCTAGGTGGCCAGTAGGAAACAGCATCTACCCAGATGGTCCAACCAGGGGTACTTCCATGAAAGGACTATTCACACAGGTGTGGGCAGGGGTAAGGGAAGACACCGGCAGTGGAAAACCTTCCGGAGATTGGTGACAGGAAGATGCTCTTATGGCCTCTAGGTCTGAAGAGTGAAAGGAAGGACCAAGGTCACCAGATACCAGGGCTGGAGCCCCGGAGGAGGGACACTCTGAAAGCTGGAATCCTGCAGCAGCAGATAGTCAGAGACTTGGCACCATACCACAGAAGGCACAGGGAAGAAATACCCTGCTCTCTCTCTCCTCCTGCCTGCCTGGATCTGGTGGGTGCCCTTCATTGATTAATTCCAACTGGAAGTCAGAAGATAAGGATATCCTGGGAGGGGGCAGCCTTTCCTAGCTCAGAAAAGGGCAGGAAATAAACCAAGCAGGAAATGTTTGGCAAAGGGAGATTGATCATGGCACTAAGTAAGTCTCCCACTTTGTTGGGGCAGTGAGACTGGACTGGATCCCTTCTGTCATTACCTCTGCTTTCTGCTACTTCCTGGCTGACTGTCCCAACAGTTGTTAAAATCTCTGAGTCTACTTGGCCACCTTAATAATGGAGATGAGCACCCTTGCTTTGCTCGCCAAGTTAATGGATGCGAACATGCCTTGTACAACTGTAAAGGGCTGCCTGTTCTAGGGAAAGGGAGCACTACACTCCCACGCACCATTTTCCCCTAGGTTCAAGTCAGTCAGACTCAGAAATTAACAAGTTGCTCTCAGCACTGATTTTACATTTCTGATCTCTTAAATGTGCTTTAATGAGTTGATTTAATTTTAATGCAAAATTCATTAAAATGTATTTGCTCAAAGTAAATATTTAAATGAATATTACACACGCTGGGGAAGGAAGAGGCTTGTTTAATTACATGTCTTCTCTCTGGGAGTGAAGACTTCTGGTTTTTTCTATATAGGATGATTCTTCTAAGAACCACAGCATCTCCTGCCTGGGGAATGGCCCATTGAAATCAACCAAGCCCCACACAGACTAAGAGCAGTGGGTTTGGGGGTGTGGAATATTGTGGTTGGAACTGGCTGCTTCCCAAAAGCTTATGGTCTTGCAGCCACAGAAGCACGCCTGTGTCAGGATGATACGAGATAATAAACAAGGCATGATGTACTTTCCCCCAAATTTCCTTGTACTTTTATGCACAACTAAGCAGCTGAGCCATTTCTGGCTTCTTTTCCAAATGACAAGACTTGAAGAAAAAAAAATGCTCATAAGAAACAAACTAGTCTATGGCCAGGTTTTGAGATTCATAATAGAATTGAGAGTTAATACAAAACTGGTGCTTTCAAGAGGAAAATAAATGTTTTCAGTTACAAAGTTTTGGTTCCCTTGAAATTAAGATTTTAGGTTCTGATCTAAACAGCAGACAAAGAAAACAATGTTACTGGTGAGAGTTTCTCCTGTTCACCTGGAATAAGGATTCCACATGCTCTAGGGCAGATGAGAGAGAGTCGATGAGAAAAGCAAACAGGACTGTAAGCTGATGGTGGTTAGGTGATGAGTCCTCCCAAAAGCTTGGGAATCTGAAAGTAGAAGCAGCCTCCCATTAAGTTCCTTCTGCCTTCTTGGCATCAGAGAGTTGAGTAGAGATAGATGCAAGTAGATCCTAGGCAGAGGGGCTGGGGTAACTCCCAAAGTCCTTGTGTTTACCAACCAGATGAAGAAAAGAACCAACATCATTCTCCCAGTCAACTGACATTGGCCCAGGCACACTATGGAGAGCTAGAGGACAAGGCTGGGCCGCTACACTGGGACTGGCCCCAGCAGAGAGATACTTGATTGAGTCCACCTGACACCGCCCTCACCCACAGTGGTGGGTAACAGTTTTCTCATCTACAAAATGGGATAATTAAGAGATCCTGTCTCATAGAATTGAATTGGATATTACGCGAGATTAGCCACGTAAATCACTTAACACAGTGCCTAGCACCTGGGCCCTTTTCAGTAAATGTATTGGTCATTCGAAGTTCAAGAGTAGAGGGCTTAAGAGAGGAATGACATTGACAAAATCAAGAGAACGTTTTTGGTGTGGATAGGGGGCTTGAGTGTATTTGTACAGTGAGGTAAAAAAGCAAGATGGCACATAAAGACAGAAAACACAACCAAAGGAAGAGCAAAGGCCAAGAGGAGACACCATGAGAAAGCATGCTCACAGTCAACCATCTCTTCTCTTACTAATCAAAAGAAGGAGGAAGGTAGTGAGTGCACAAGAGCAGAAAACAAAAACTCAAATGCTCAGTGAACATATAAAATATAATCTGTAGGCCTGGTGTGGTGGCTCACTCCAGTAATCCCAGCAGGCTGAGGGCAGATCACAAGGTCAGGAGATCGAGACAAGCCTGGTCAACCTGGTGAAACAAAATTTAGCTTGGCGTGTTGGCAGGCACCTGTAATCCCAGCTACTCGGGAGGCTGAGGCAGGAGAATGGTTTGAACCCAGGAGGCGGAGGTTGTGGTGAGCCGAGATCAAGCCACTGTACTCCAGCCTGGGCAACAGAGCGAGACTTCATCTCAAAATAATAATAATAATCTGTACAGCTAGTAATGAAATACATATTAATAAAATAGTGAGATATGTTTATCTTATTAGGTGGACAGATACTTAATAATTCTCAATGCTGTGAAGGTGAGGTGAGATGGACAGTTATATTCCCTTTAAAATTCAGCATGCTATTTTAGAAAAATTATGCAACACCTTCTGCCATGTTATAAAATTATTGACTTAATAATTTTGCTGATAGAATTTTACTTTAAGGAAATACTCAAAGTTGGAGTCAAAAGTTTTTGTATACAGCTGTCTTTGCTTATTAATCATGTTAGGAAAATACTGATTACAATTTTAAAATGTATCATCATTAGGATAGAATAATCAATCAGTATAATATTGTTTAGTCATTAAAATGTTTTTAAAAAGGATATGGAAATGTTTATGATGGCTATTTTTTAAAAGCATGATACTAAATTTCATATAGAGTATGATCTCAAGTGTGTGAGATTGTGTGTATGTGTTTACACATTGCACTCCTATGCGTCAGGTATGGAGACAGACCAATTTTGGAGAATGTGTTCCAGAGCCCCCCCCCCCCCCACAAAGATGTTCACACACAAATGCCCCCAAATTGTGAATATGTTGTGTTACATATCAGAAAATACTTTGCAGATGGAATTAAGGTTACAGACCTTAAATAAAGAGATTACCCTGGATTATCTGATTGGTCCAGTGTAACTACATGGGCCCTTAAAGGTAGAAGAGGAAGGGGAAGGAGTCAAAGAGAAATGCCACAACAGAAGAGAGGGGAGAGATTGGAAGCAGGAGAAGGGAGTAGCTCCATTTGCTCTCACTGGCTTAGAAGATGGAGAAAAGTGACTATAAGCCAAGGTATGTGGGCATCTCGAGAAGTGGAAAACAGCTCTCAGGCAACAGCCAGCAAGGGATGTCATTCCTCCAGCTGCAAGCAGATTAATTCTTCCCATAATCTAATGAGCAATGAAATTGATTTCCCCATAGAGCCTCCAGGCAGGAATGCAACCCAGCAGATACCTTGATTTTGGCCTTGCAAGGCTCTAAGCAGAAGAACCAACTGAACTACACTAGATCCAGATTTCTGACCTTCAGAACTGTCCATAATGTATCTATGTTGTTTGAAGCTGTGAAATTTCTATCTATAGCAACAATAGAAAATTGATGCAACATACATTAATGTGATACAGATCTCATGAGCCATTTAGTGTTCACTCTACTCACTCATTCAACAGATGAATTTTACAGTCACAGTTAGAAATTTTAAGGTAAAGGAGAACTCAGTACTCATGAGTCATTATTTTCATGTTATTTATTGCCTTCCCAAGTCCTAACCCCTCCATTTCTGACTTTGATGTTCAGACATTCTGGAGAGCATAAAATGTTCCAGGGACTTTTGTGGCTGATCAGGAGGTACATTTTAAAATTTTATTTACTTTTCAACTTATGGTAAAATACACATCACATAAAGCTTTTTTTTTTCTGTACACATTTCTTTTGTTTTGCTAATGTTTTTACTTATAATTGACACATACTTGTACATAATTATGGTGTACAATGTGATATTCTGTGACATATATACATAGCATAACAATCAATCAGGGTAATTACCATGTCCATTATTTTAAACACTTATCATTTCTTTGTGGTGACAACATTCAAAATCTCATCTAGCTATCTTGAAATATATAATACAGTACTATTTGCTGCAGTCACCCTACTGTGTGATTGAGCCCCTACTGTGTGATTGAGCAACAAAACCCTTTCTTCCTGTCCAACTGTGACTTTGTCCCCATGACTAACCCGTCCCCTTTCCCCTCTCCTCCCCACCCTCCTCGGCCTGTGGTAACTATCTTAACCATTTTTAAGTGTATAGGTCAGTAGCGCTAAATGCATTCACATTATTGTACAACCCATCTCCAGAAGGTTTTCATATTGTGAAACAAGAGCTCTACCCATTAGAAAACAGCTCCCCACCCCTCCTCCCCTTACCTCAGGCACTGAACCCATCATTCTACTTTCTGATACTGCAAATTTGATTACTCTTGGCACATTATATATGTGGAATGGTATAATATTTATACTTTTTTTTTTTTTTTGAGATAGAGTCTTGCTCTGTCTCCCAGGCTGGAGTGCAGTGGTGCAATCTCAGCTCACTGAAACCTCCACTTCCTGGGTTCAAGTGAGTCTCCTGCCTCAGCCTCCTGAGTAGCTGCGATTACAGGTGCTCACTGCCATACCCTGCTAATTTTTTGTATCTTTAGTAGAGACAGGGTTTCACCATGTTGGCCAGGCTGGTCTTGAACCTCTGACCTCGTGATCCGTCTGCTTCGACCTCCCAAAGTGCTGGGATTACAGGTGTGAGTCACTATGCCCAGCCAATATTTACAGTTTTGTTCTAGCTTCTTTCACTTAGCACAATGTCTTCAAGGTTCAGTCATTTTGCAGTATGTTGTAGAGTTTCCATCTATTTTTAAGGCTGAATAATATTTCATTGTATGGATGAACCACATTTCATTTATCCATTAATTCATGGGGATTAGGTTGCTTCCACTTCTTTGCTATTGAAAAAAATGCTGCTATGAATATGGGTTTACAAATATCTCTTTGAGACTCTGCTTTCAATTTGTTAAAATATATACAGAAATGGCATTGCTGGGTCATATGTAATTCTATTGTTAATTTTTTTAGGAATCATTATAGTAACTGCACCATTTGAAATTCTCATCAAAAGTGCACAGTGGTCCCAGTTTCACCACACCCTTGCCAACAGTTGTGGTTTTCTGTTTTGTGTTTTGGTTTCGTTTATATTTTTCGGTTTTGTTGTTGTTGTTAGTAGCCATTTTGATGTGTATGAGGTAAAGGATGAGCTATTTAAAGTGCCAAATCACTGAGGGGAAGAAAAGGAGATGGTAATTCTTTGTGTGTCTGGGAGTGTCTCAATACATGCTACATAGAAAATGAGTTAAAGAGAGTAGTTATTAAACTTGAATCGCATCATCATAGAGACAGGCAAAGACCAAGATGACCAGCAATCAAGACCAAAGTAGGGTAACGTGCAAACACTAAACCCATCCCCCAAATCACAGCAAAAGTCTTGGAAGGGACTCATTGGACCAGAGGTTTCTGGAGAAAATATCACTACCGAAAACACTTTATGTTTCTTTATAAATCTGTCAATCTAGAGAAATTTTAGAAATAATCTAATCTATTATTTCCCCAATCAGAAGTACCCAGGTCTTACCCACAAAGATAATAATGGTGCCAGGTGTGGATTTTTAGTAATGTCCATGTTAAACTAAATGCTTAAAATTATACCATACTTGCTCATTTTAGGAACTTTATTTGCAAATAAAAATAACGTAGGCTCCATTAAGACATAAGTTCGTCTTATTTGGGAAAATTCTCAAAACTAAAGAGAAAATATGTGGAAACAGGAAAGACATAATAAACACAGTGAATGAAGAAATTTTAATTTTTTAAAATCGAAATGTACTGAGCTATTTGTTCTATTAAATATTCATTTATATGTGTATTTAATAAATAAGTAGGGAAACAATGTTTCTTAAAACTGCACCTGAAAATCCAATGTGCTTATGCTGTAGAAAGCTGAAGAATTGCCAGTTCTCCTACGAATGAGAATAAGATGGGAATTTACAAAGTCATAATTTTCTCTGAGAACAGCAGAGCGCTCATAAACTTGAATTCATAAGGTAACTGAGTAAATTCCAAAGAGCAACACGTCCTCTGGTGTGATGGAAAATGTTTAGCAAACCACTTCCTGATGGAGAACAGCCCTGATATTTAGTCTTTACAAATTTCTATGGGATAAATATTCCTACTGTGGCCAATTTCAAGCTACTAACGTGGTCAATGAGATTAGTTAGGAAGAGATTTGCATAATTGGCCCTTGGGAGCTGGAAGGATCTGGCTGTAGCACTCCTAGACAGGACACTCCAAGGAAACAATAGATTAAACACAACAACCACCATAATAAACTCTTTCACCTTTGGCAGAGCATGGAAGAATAAGTGGCTTTCATAAAAACAGATATAAATCAGGTAAAATTTTACATATTCCAAATGAGAGCTATCACCCATTTCACAGCAACTGGAAGCTCCAAATGCAACAGAAGTTTGTGGTCACTCAGAAGCTCCTTACCGTGGGACTACAGGGAATGCTTACCAGTAAGGAGCACAGCACAAGACCATAGACAGCTTCCTGTAGTGCAAGTGTGCAGGCTGTGATTGTGTGCCCTTAGTGTGGGAATTGCAGGTCCCTGCCTGGCCCCTTCTCTCCTATTAAGCAATAACCTCTTCTGACGGGAGAGAGGCAGTAACTCCTCTCACTTCTAGGGCTCAAGAAAAAATTCATTTCTTCTAGGAGAGGAGGGATGGAAGCAAAGCTCATCTGCTTCTGAGAAACAGTAAGCTTCCCCCCTCCCCCCCCGCTCGCCCTGCTACTATGGTTATAATACACAGATTTATCCCATCTTGCCTCAGGATGATGAAGAAGATGCATAATATCAATATAAGGAATGAAAGCAGAACAATCTCTATAGCCCTACAGCCATTGGGAAGATAATAAGGTAACATTATAACAACTTTATGCCCATATATTTCATGACCTCTGTGAAATGCACAAATTGCTTGAAACATCACAGCTATTAAAATTCACTCAAGAAGGAACAGACAACCCAAATATCCTGTATCTATTAATGAAATTGAATTAGTGGCAAAGAGCCTTAGCAGAAAGACAACTCCAAATTAGATGACTTCAGTGGAAAATTCAACCAAATATATGATGACTAAATAATATCAAATACAGATAACTTCATCCAGAAAAGAATTTTAAAAGGCTCAACACATGACAGCTAATTTTGTGAAACACCCAAACCAAACCAAACAGCCAATGGAACATTACAAGGAAAGGATTCTACAGGTCAGTGTATCTCAGAAGCGTAGGTCCAAAAATAGTTAACAAAATATAAGCAAATTGAAAATAGAAGTACATAAACATTCGGCCGGGCGCGGTGGCTCAAGCCTGTAATCCCAGCACTTTGGGAGGCCGAGACGGGTGGATCACGAGGTCAGGAGATCGAGACCATCCTGGCTAACCTGGTGAAACCCCATCTCTACTAAAAAATACAAAAAACTAGCCGGGTGAGGTGGCGGGTGCCTGTAGTCCCAGCTACTCGGGAGGCTGAGGCAGGAGAATGGCGTGAACCCGGGAGGCGGAGCTTGCAGTGAGCTGAGATCCGGCCACTGCACTCCAGCCTGGGCGACAGAGCGAGACTCCATCTCAAAAAAAAAAAAAAAAATTATAGTACATTCTTATCAAGTAACGTTTATTGCAGGAATGTAACAATTTAACATTAAGAAATACAACATACATATGTATATTTTACCATATTAAAAACAGGAAAACAAACAAAACATGGTAATTTCAATAGATGCAAACAGAATGATGTGACAACAGTCAAGATTCATCATGATAAAAATTCTCAGCAAATGAAGAATAGAACAGAATTTCTTCAACCTGATTAAAGAACATCTTCATCAAACCTATAGCTAATATTATACTCACTGTTTAAAACTGAAATTGTTTACCCCAAAATACTGGGATAAAGCAAAAGTAACCAATGTCATCACTTTTATGAAACATTGTGTTGAAGGTCTTAGAAAGTGCAGTAAGGCAAGAAAATCGTATTAAAGTAATACGAGTTATTAAAAAACAATTTAAAATTGTCTTTTTGTGTAGATTACATGACTGTCTATATAGATTTCCAGAGAACATTCAAAAATACCAATAGAACTAATAAATTTAGTAAGGTCATATGATGCAAAATCAATACATACATATAATCTGCAATTAGTGGTTGAATATTATTTTAATAACATGTACAATAGCATAAAATTTTGAGGGTATATGAAGTTATAAATTTAACAAAATATATACAAGATTAATATGCTAAATACTATAAAATATTGGCCAGAGAAATTAGAGAAGATCTAAATAAATATAGCTTACCATACTCAAGATAATATACCTATGAGTTGGAAGATTCAATATATTTAGAAATAATCTCTCTCCAAATTGCTCTATAGATTTAAAGATATCTCAAATCAAAATTCTACTCAGCTATTTGTTTAAATTAGCAAGTTAAATGCAGTCAACATTTATCTTTAAAAAAAGCAAAAGGTTTGTATTAGCCAACACAATTTTGATAAAAAGCAATGTGCTCTCACCACCCTATTTCAAGAATTACTGTACTGCTACATTAAGACAGTGTTGTATTGACATAAGGATAGAAACGTAGTTAGCTGTAACAGAACAAAGAGTCCATGAGTAACCCATACATTTGTGGCCAATTGATTTTTGAGAAAGATGCCAAAGTAATTCACTTGGAAAACTACAGCATTTCAATAAATAATGCTGGAATAATTTCACATATATACAGTCATGTGCCACATAAGGACATCAGTCAGTAATTGACTGCATATACAATGGTGGTCCCATAAGATTATAATGGAGTTGAAAATTCCCATCGCCTAGTGATGACATATCCTTGGTAACATCATGGCACAACACATTATTCAACTGTTTATGGTGATGCTGGTGTAAACAAGCCTACTGTGCTGACAGGTCATATAGAATATAGCACACACAATTAGGAACAGCACATACAACTTGATAATGATAATAAATGACCATGTTATTGGTCTATGTATTTATAATATTATATGTTTAATCATTATTTTAGAGTGTACTCCTTCTACTTATTTTTTTTTTAAGTTAGCTGTAAAATAGCCTGGGGCAGATCCTTAGGAGGTATCCGGAGGAAGGCATTGTTATCCTGGGAAATGACAGCTCCGTATGTGTTACTGCCTGTGAAGCCCTTCCCATGAGGAAGGTGTGCAGGGGGAGACAGTAATGTGGATGATCCTGACCCTGTGTAGACGTAGACTGTGTTTATGTCTTAGTTTTTCACAAAATGTTCAAAAGTATAAAAGACCACAAACGGTGGCTCATGCCTGTAATCCCAGCACTTTGGGAGGCAAAGGTGGGAGGATCACTTGAGCCCAGGAGTTCAAGAACAGCCTGGGCAACATGGCAAGATCTCACCTCTACAAAAAAGAAAAAATTAAAAATAAATAAATAAATAAATACAAATAAAACAGAAAACAGATGATCGGATAAGGATATAAAAAATAAAATATTTTTGTATAGCTGTACAATGTGTTCATGTTTTAGGCTGTTATTACCAAAGAGTCAAAAAGTTTAAAAAATAAAATCACATATAAAGTAAAAAAGTTATAGTAAGCTAAGGTTAATTCATTGTGAAGAAGAAAAATTGTAAAATAAATTCAGTGCAGCCTAAGTGTGGAGTGCTTATGAAGTCTACAGTAGTGTACTGGAATGTTCTAGTCTTTTACACTCACTCACTGACTCACCCAGAGCAACTTCTACTCTTGCATGCTCCATTCATGGCAAATGACATATATACATGTGCCATTTTTTACCTTTTATGGAATTTTACTATATTTTTCCTATGTTTAGATATGTTTAAATACACAGATACTTACCATTGTGTTATAATTGTCTATGGTATTTAGTACAATAGCATGCTGCACAGGTTTATCGCCTAAGAGCAGTAGGCTGTATCATACACTCTACCATCTTTGTACATCTTTGTGTCAGCGCACTCCATTATGTTTGCACAGCTCATTATTACTAATATTGTGTTCATTTCCTAAAATCTTGTGACATTTTTGGTATTTGTCAGCTTTTTAAAGTGTATAACCTGTTGTGATTCATTTTCATATGCTAAATAATTATTCACATTTTATAAGATATAATGAATTTCTCTGAGTTTCTCTTTAAAGATTTAGACTGTTCACCTCCTTGTCTTTTGTTCTTAAACTTAACTTTCCTTGCCCTTACTTACTGTAAAACACCCTACCCCCTTTCTGGCAGCTCTAATTAATAACTCACATCTCTTCCCTTCGTTACCTGCACCCATTGTTCCCTCAAAACTGCACCTCTTATGTGCTTCACCACTGTACCTCACGTCCACCTTCCCTTCCATATTTAGAAAAATATTTGCAAGTAGCTAACTGGGTCAGCTCAGATTGTGCGGTCCAACCCCAGTCTATGAGGGCGTGACACAAAGGTAGGGACTACCATCAGAGATAAAAGCTGGCTGCTTTCCTTTGTTCCTTGTGCTCTTGTGATCTTGATTGACATGAGTGGCACCCTTCTGCAGAAGTAAATTGCCTAGCTGAAAGAACTTCTGCATGAGTGCTGGTTTCACTTTGCTGCACCAAGCATTTATTCCTAGAACATTTTTATATTCAACAATTCTGGGGGCTCGTCCAGGATCCCCATTCTCCTTCAAGAAGGGGTCTTCAGTCACCCCACCCAGGGGAGACGTGTCCCACTGCCTCGTTGTGGTGGCCTTAGGAATGGGAGATCAAGACCCACCACTGTGATGAATAAACTTGGACTCTTAGCAATGCAGGCAGGAGAGGCTTGCAGTACCGTGGCGACCAGATAAACTCTGTGCACAGACCAAGGCAGGAAATGCTGCAGGGGCAACAAAGTACTTCCTTGGTGGTTGGGGGTGGGGAGGTAGGGGCATTCTGGAGATTGAAAGTGCGTGAATGGTAACAAGCACTAGTGCTGTGCGGAGTGAGTCCAATCTGTGGTTCGTGGTCACTTCATATGGCTTAGGGCAGCCCTTCAGGGGTGCCGTCAGGGTTTATACTGACCCACCATCAATGCTAAGAGGGACCTAAAATATTCCTGCAAGGGAAGCGGCCAGAGCAGACAAAGCAAAAGAAGGATGCAAGGAGTCTCCAGCAGGTGGGGCTAAAGGATAGGCGAATTGAGTCTTAGTAACGCTTGCAGTGAAGAATAAAAAAGAGGCCCCCTAATATAAGGGATTGAACCACAAAGAACCCCCCAAATAGGCAAGAAATCCCTAATATAAGGGGCTGAGCCACAGCAACTCCCCGCTAGGTAAGAAATTCCTAATACAAGGGATTGTACCTAGCCAAGACCCAATATGGGAAATTACAAGCAAAAAGGATAAGAATAGTAACAAAGATATACCACCTGATAGTCCCCTAAGTCTCATAAAAAAAAAAAAAGAGTAATAACAAAAATATGCCACCTGATAGCCCCCTAGGTCTCATGCTAAAATGTTGGGAAGATAATAAAAGAACTAAACATAAAAAGAGCAACAAATAATAAAATATTGCTGTTCTATTTGGACACAAAGACCTACCCTCAATCCCTCAATCTTCTGGCCAAAGTTTGGGTCGACTGAGGATATACTATATCAACTTTTAATTCAACATGTAACTAATAAAACCCACTATTTCAAGAAAAACTGGACTATGCTCATTGTTAGAGGCAAAAAACTGTCCTCCTTTTTCCCTTATGCACCTGCCCCTACTGTAGAGTCAGTGAAGGAAGGGTCTCAGGGGATCCTGACAAAGAGAACAGCACACAGGATCCCCTAGACCATCATCCACCTAATACCCCTAGTCCCCCACCTAATACCACCAACCCATCCCCTCAGGCCCAACCTAAGTCCCCCTCCCCAAAAGGACTCCAAGCTCCTAATTTGCCAGCTGGCTTTTGTGCTGCTAGCAACATCAAGGATCCACCGCAACACATTGTCAGCGTCATCTGGCCCATAGTGTGCCCCTACAGCAGGCAAAGCCCATGCTCCTGCCCCCCAGCTGGTCCAGGGTCCTGGCACCATATTGATAGGCTGCAGCTTATACCCTGAGCAAATTACATTATGGGACATCTGCCTTACTTTTGCCAGGGCCAAGTAATACGGAGCTTCAGCTGTGGCTCCAAGCAGTTAGGCATCCCCACAGCTAAGTTTCCTGAGCCAAGTAGTAGATAATCTTTCAGTTAGTATATCCAATAACATTTATTGTGGTCAGGCCACTGTTTAAAAATATCCACCAAAAAAGAACTTTAATTCTTTAAGGTCACTTATGTTAAAATGTACCACCAGAAAAGTATTACATGTGTATAAATATAAGGTTGTTCTGTTTTAAGATATAGTTTAACATTAACTACTAAAAATTCGCCTAATCTAGCAAGTTTCTTAACGAGAGATCCAAAGCTAAAAAGAAAGCACAGATGTTTAGATTTAACTAATTACAGACGTCTGGCCAAACTTAGGAAAAAACCCTCTTCAGAAACGATTAAGAAAAAAAGAACGCAACAGGTATTCAGTAATTAATAAAAAAGATCCTAAAAAATAAAGTCAAAATGTTTATTAATTAGTCTATTCAAATTTATGAGCTGTCTGCACTTAGTCAAGCTTTAAAGTACTTGCAGGACCAGGGAAGAACCATTTATACTAATTCTAACTATACCTTTATGGTGGCTCAAACATTTAAAAAAAATTCAGATTAGATTAATAGCAAAAGGCAAAGCCTTGTTCATGAGAAGTTAATCACCCAAGTGTCTGTCGTCCATGTTCTCAAGCACTAGAAAAGCCTGTCTTTCAAAATAACCTAGCAAATCAGATAAGCCGAACAGGTTACAGGTTTCTCCTGTAGGTGCTAAAGGGAATTCAAAAAAATATTACCTATTAAAGACCCCAAGTATAACACAGTCAAAGTTTATACATGTATAGGAATTTATACCCTTAGGCAAACAAGTCTAGAGACTCTCGAAACAATCCACTGCCAACATTCCCACATACTTGATTTATCGTCCACTTTCTCTTCCCTCAGAACTCAAAATTTTCCAGTACAGGCGCCCTCCCTAGAGTTCTCGGTACATTAACACCAGTCTGAGGAGCCTACCTAGTGCTTCTAACCACTGGAAAGTAGTCTAAACATCAAGAAAAGATGGACCCATCACACCCGAGTCAAAAAAGCACTGCCATCCCCGAGGTCATGGGCCATTATCTAAAGGAAAAACCCCCTCATACTAAGGTTAAGAAAAGTTTAACTCTCTTTTGTCTATTCTATTCCCCTTTCTTCTTGTCTCACTCGATTGCTGACCTTGTTATCAATGTAACTCAGACTCACCCCAAATCATTACCTTTAATACTTGCCTTGTTATGCCTTGTGAAGAGAACAATGGCAAAGCTATGTCTCTACTTTAGAAAAATACCTCTGACCCTTCATACAACCCATTAACTCTGCACCTTACTCATTGCGGGGGTATTAAAGCACCCCATGTTTGGAGATATGTTCTCAATGGGCAGATGTCATCCTGACTACCGGTGTACATGGCGAGACCTCTCCAGAAGGCTGTACCAACCTAACATCTTACCTCTGCCTTACCAAAGGAGCCACCCTCTCTGTCAGCTTGACCAGTGTAACCCAGTAACTACGTCTATTAACATCCCTACCTCCACCACCCCTGCAACCCTTTTAGAACACTTTTATCTCTTAGGAGCAGAGGTCAATTGATACGACCCTATAGGCTTCTATAAAATATGCTTTATTGACCCCCCTTCTCCTTCTAAACCTTCTACCCTGCACAACAACAATGCCAAGTAAATATTGTGAAGGTGAAGAATCTAAGACAAACTCTAGCAATTGAAACAGGATATCAAGATATAAAATGCCTGGTTGGAATGGATTCAATATTCCGTCCGCACTTGGAACAAAAACAATTGTTATGCTTGTTACATAAAAATTGTTACACTATATCCCGAAGTCCATCACCCTGTGGGTCGGCCCCTGAGGGCCATTCGGCTCCCGTCTCCCGACATCAATTTCACCTCATACCTCTCCCGATGTGGGGAGAACTTGGCATTCCTTGGAAGCTTAATGGGATGCAGTGAGCTTAGGCCCTTCCAAGAGCTTACCCGTCAGTCTGCCCTTAGTCATCCTCGAGAGGATGTATGGTGGTATTGAGATGGACCCTTACCGGACACTCTGCCAAGTAACTGGAGTGGCACTTGTGCTCTTGTTCAATTGGTTATCCATGTCACCCTGGATTTCATCAACCAGAAAAAGAAAACCCACAACACCGAAAAATAAGAGAAGCCCCTTATGGACCTTTTGACTCTCAAGTTTACATAGATGTCATTGGAATCTCATGAGGAGTGCCTGACAGGTTCAAAGCCTGAGACCAAATAGCTGCAGGAGTTGAATCCATATTTCCACAGGTAACTATTAATAAAAATGTACCTTGGATAAATTACATCTATTATAATCAACACTGGTTTATTAATTACAACAGGGATGCTATCAACAGAATAGTCGACCAATTAGAGCCGACTAGCCACATGGCTTGGGAAAACAGGATAGCTTTAGACATGTTATTAGCTGGAAAAGGTGGGGTTTGTGCTATGATTAAAACCCATTGTTGTACCTTCATCCCAAACAACACTGCCCCCATGGGAGCATAATGAAGGCCTTACAAGGACTTACGGCATTATCCAATGAATTATCTAAAAATTCTGGAGGCAATCATCCTATTTCAGGATGGTTAGCAATGTTGTTTAGTAAATGGAAAGGAATCATAGTCTCAATTCTTATTTCTCTTGCAATCACAATAGGTGTACATATTCTTGTTGAGTACTGTGTTATACCATGCATCCATGGGCTAATACAAAAGACTGTACAAACAGCACTTACCAAAGCCTCCCTTAGTTCTCCTCCACCTTATTCAAGTAAGTTTTCCATTTAGAAGATCAAATTGAACAGCAAAGCCAAGACATGTTAAAAAGTCTGAAGAGAAAGAATCGTAAGAAAATTAAAAGGGAAGAATTGTAAGATACAATGAATTTCTCTGAGTTTCTCTTCAAAGATTTAGCCTGCTAACCTCCTTGTCTTTTCTTCTCAAACTCAACTTGCCTGTTCCCCCTTGCCCCTGGTTACTGTAAAATAGCCTACCCGCTTCCCATCAGTTCTAATCAATAACTCGCATCTGTTCCCTTGGTTACCTGCCCCCATTGTTCTCCTGAAACTGCACGTCTCACATGCTTCACTGTACCTCACGTTCACCTTCCCTTCCATATTTAGAAAAATATTTGCAAGTAGCCAATCGGGTCAGCTCAGATTGTGCAGTCTGACCCCAGCCCCTTGGGGAGTGATACAAAGGTAGGGACTACCCTCAGAGATAAAAACTCGCTGCTCTCTTTTATTCCCTGTGCTCTTGCAATCTTGATTGACATGAGTGGCACCCTTCTGCAGAAGTAAATTGCCTTGCTGAGAGAACGTTTGCCTTAGTGCTAGTTTCACTTTGTGGCACCGAGCATTTTTTCCTAGAACATTTTTATATCCAACAATTCGTACCTAGGTTGTATTTGTAAATTTTGTATTATATTTCTTAAAGGGGGTTTCTAAAATTGTATAATCTTCAGGCCACATAAAACCTGGAGGCCCTGACTCTGTTTCTACATTAGAATAACCAGGGGAGCCATCACAAAGTGGAGACACAGACTCAATATAGCCCTTGGATAGGCTGATTCAATTGGTCTGACATGGGGTGTAGGCATTGAGAGAGAGAGAGAGAGAAAGAGAGACAGAGATGAGAGAGAGAGAGACAGACAGACAGACAGACAGACACAGTTTTCTGTGGGATTCTAAAGTCCAGCCATAGTTTAAAATAATTGATCTGGGTGAAGAAACCCTGGACCAATGGTGGTTTATCACCTCATAAAACATATTTGTTTCATAACCATTGCCCCATACCAAGAGAAGTATGAAAATACAATAAGAACCTCAGTGAAATGACAAGGAAGCAGCAGCAGCAGCCCCACTCATAAGACCCTAGGACCTTTCTGGACTCTGGATTTTCAAGTACTCTGGCCCAGGGCAGGGCTCAGGATGTCTGCCAACCTGGTATCATGAAGACTGAACTGCAAATGTCAATTGAACTATATAATGTAAGGAAGATTTCATTTTCCATACATCTTTGTCCTTGCATTCATATTTGTATCCTTCCTCCCCAAAGTGACATCCTCCCCATAATCGCAAGAATCTTACAGTTTCATGTGAAGAGTCTGGAGATGACTTTTGAAAGAGACCACACTCTGAAATATCTGGCCATTGTTACTGATGTGTTCACTTCTTGAGTCCTGATAGTCAACATCAGACTTGGGATTAGTTACAGGGACACCCACAAGACGTGGTAACAGCCCTTTCCAGTGTATGTTAGGCCATTGTGACTTAGGGGTTATTTGTTACTTCTGTATAAGTTTGCCTTTGGTGACTGCTGCACTCCCCAAACTCACATAACCACATAAAGGTAGCATAGTTGACCATTGTAGCTACTTAGATTTAAACAATTCCTCAGCTATAATATACAGGAATACTTTTTTTTTTTTTTTTTTGCTTAGAATGTACAGAAATAAACATAAATAGAGCTGTGTTACTTAAAGTAATAAATTAATTGCTTAGATCACAAGGAAGATCTGTTTTGAAGAGAGTGAGACACTGATTCTTTAACTTTGATTGCCACTGCCCCAATATCATGTAGAGATAAAGAAAATTCTACTATTAACATGGGTGCATCCTGATCAAATGTGCTTCTTTCCATTCTAACTGTGTCAATGCTCTGTAAGGGCATTAAAAAAAATAAGCACCATCCATCCTTACGGAGCACAGATGTGCATACCTAAAAATCCAACAACTCACATACAAACACATTTTTTAAAACCTCACAATAGTACCCTTCAAGATTTTGTCAAGCGCAGCCCCATTTTTATAATAGTGCCTGAAAATAAAGGGTTGCATGGCTTATTTTAGCCTTGTGTTTACAAATGGTTGACATTAAAAGTAGTCTTAAAATCAATGTATGTATTTTTTCACGTTAGGTTATTTATCTCCTTTTAAACTCAAATATTCAAAATTCAAATAATATTCAAAATCTATATATTCAGTGAATATACAAACTTTCTGAAAGACCACTAGTTACCACCCTCATTGACTTGCAAGCACTCCCTTATCAGCACCAAGGCTGGTCCCTTGGTGTGGCCAGAGCAGGCACTCAAAGAGCTTTACCTTGTTCATCAATTGCTATTCCGAATCAAATCTTAGTGCATGGTGATTTTAGGTTTCTGAAGATTTGTCTGTCATTGTGACTAGATTATCTCACTGTTAGAATGTGGCTGCCTCAGGATGCCAATCCTCCAAAGTGACTTTCTGTAAGTGTAAATAAGCAGGTTTTAGCTTCTCACCTAAGAAAGATCAGCAGCATTCCAATATGCTTCCTATTCATCCTGAGGGCAGCTCGTGGATGCCTTTCCAATGCCAAGAGCAGCAGGAGCATGGCCCCTCACAGAAGGGCATTCATTGAAAGAGTGATTTTAAACCTAAGGCTTTGCATTTACTTAAAGGTACAGTTGTTCTCATTTGAAATTTGAAGGATCAAAGGAAAGACGGAGGGGAGACACGGAATTCAATGTGTGCTCCTTGCTTTGGTCCTGAGAAATGGAATTAGAGATGAGGATTAAAAACCCAGACAGCTGAGTAATTGTAAACTTACAGGTGATTGTTTTCTTTTCTAGTTTTCTATTTTCTTAAATTTTAAGAATGAGAATGCTTTACTTCCATGGTTAAGACAAACACAAATGAAAAAAAAAAACACACTTATTATTTAGGATGTTTCAATCATAATCACAGAAACTCTAAGCAATTTTGGCTCAGCCATAAGAACAAGAATTGTTCCCTCACAGGGAGTCTGGAGGTGGTGGTTTGGTGCTAATTTTAGCCTCTCTGTGAGGTCGCGTTTCTTTCTTTTTTTCTCTGTGATGTCTAGTTCCCTCTTTTCTTGCTGTCTTTACAGTCTCCATCACTCTCTGCTGCCTGGTAGCTGGTATTGGACACCTGGAAAGCTGCATCCCTGAGTCTTGAGAACCCAACATATGTTCTGGGATGGCTGGCAGTAGCACCCCACTGCTCAACAGCCATAAGAGAAGGAAAAGGCCTCCTGCCTCCTCTACTTTCACCAGACACTGTGGGCCCCCAATTCCCATGTGCACCCCAAAGGCCCAAGCCACTAGCTCTCTCTTCCCCTCTTGCAGGGTAGACTTTTTCTTCTTTTAGTGGGGAGCAAACAGAATCCCACTCTGCCACCCAGGCTAAAGTACAGTGGCACGATCTCGGCTTTTGTGTTATACAAGGCTCTTCATATCATGATTAAAGCAATGAGATGCTTAATCATGCATCTTAATGTGTCTGTATCCCATTCCCTAGGCTTCAAGAAAGACAGAAATTGCATATTTTTTAAAAGGTTATTCTAATGTACAGCTGGGTTTGTGATCCACTTATAATGTCTCAAAACCACTAATCTGTTCTCCATAATTTTGTCATTTCTGGAATATCACATAAATAAAAACATACAGTATGTAACTCTATGGGATTGACTTTATTTTTTCACTCAGCATAATTTATCCAGGTTTTTTGTGTTTACCAATGGTATATTCTTTGTTATTGCCAAGCAGTATTCCTACCTATGAATGTATCATAGATTGTATGGCCATTAACTTATTGAACCACATTTCAGTTGTTTTAGCTCACTGCAACCTCTACCTCTTAGGCTCAAGCAATTCTCCCTGCCTCAGCCTCCCAAGTATCTGGGACTATAGGTGTATACCACCACACTCGGCTAATTTTTGTATTTTTAGTAGAGATGGGATTTCACTATGTTGGCCAGGCTGGTCTCAAACTCCTGACTTCAAGCAATCCACCCACCTAAGCCTCCCAAAGTATTGGGATTACAGGCATGAGCTACCATGCCCAGCGAGGGTAGACTTTCTTAAGTCAGATTCCCGTGACAGCCATAGGCCAGGAGAAAACAGTTTTTACACCCAGCCTCCACAGTGAAACTTGTGTCTGTAGAGTAGACGTGAGGAACCCAGATGCCAGGGGTGTCAGGCCTTTGGGCCTGCTCATCACCACTGCTCCAAAAAACAGTGTGAGGCCTGCTGGCCAGAACTGTGTGCTTCATGCAGAAAGAGACGAAACAAAGTGTGTGTGTGTATTACTATTCTAGGAGACAGGAAGGACAAATCACACAGGATGCCCTAGCATACACCAGCTCGTTGAGATTAGACATGTTCCTTCCTCTATAAGATACAGATAGAAACAACATCCTGGACAAGGTGGAAGGACTGATGAAAGGACACCTTATGCCAGGTTTGGGATTGAAAGAGAATGTGAAAATGAAAACAGCATCTAGTTAACATTACTCAATAGACCCAGTGGAACCCAGTTTCCTTGTAGGGTACAAATGGATCACTATGTGCTGTTTGCATAACTGTGACATTATTTTTAGGAACCATGTTATATGACAAACACAGGTCAAAAATATGCTCAACACATAGAGATGCTGAGGAAGAGAGGCTGTGGAATTAAGAAAAAGTTAATTCTTAGTTTTCGTGAAGAAGCAAGTATTTTTTCCTGTCTTACCCCTGAGGTTCTCCCTGAAGACAATTTTAACAGAATAGAATATGGCAAAATTCCAAGGTTTATAAAGAATTGTTCTCTCTCTCTCTCAATCTCTCTCCCCAGAATGTACATCTGTGAATTTTTAATTTTATCTTAAGCTCAATAGTGAATGATCTCCGTCCTCTGGACTGAACTGGAGAAGAAAGTAGTTTAACACAAAAATCATAGAGCTAGAGCTGTAGAATGGGAAGCAGGGAAGCAAATGATGATTTACTTGGCCCAGAGAAAGCCTGGGATGCCTCTTGTTCAGCCTGCCTCTCTGAACGTCCATGCTGCCTCCTTCTTTTCATTTTAAAAAAGATTTTTCAAAATGGCTAAACCTCAAGTACTGAGAAAATTACGGGAAATCGCTCCCTGATCGTGGAAAAGGAGGGTTGATTATGTTTCTTACACAACTTTCAAAAGCTGCTATTATCGTAACTTTGACATTTTGTTTGCTTGTTCAATGATTGTTTTGGAAAAGAGTTGACTCAGGTGCCTTGGCATTTTATTTGCTTGTTCAATTACTATTTTGGAAAAGAGTTTACTTTAGGTGAGAGGCTGAGGGTGGGGAGAGAAAAGAAGATCTAAGAATATAGTTGAAAAGCACTGCAGTATTCTGTACTGCTGCCCACAGCAACCCACAGGCTCTGGCGCGCTATCCTCAGAAACATGCAGTCAATGATAATGCCTCATTTCTGCTAAGAGGAAAAGTACATTATTCAGAAGAGAGAGACAGTCATGTTTCCTGATATAGAACAGCATTTTGTGTTGTACAATGTAAAGAATTGTACACAACTGAACACACTTGCTGATAGATCCAGTTTCGGAGAAATAACATTTCTTCCCTAGCAAGTCACCTCACTGGGAATTGAGAAACCGACAGCCATTTCTCTTTAAAATCTGAGAATCAAAACACAAAATTGATCAACCTAGTTTAGTCTTTATCACACCCATAAATAAGTATAAATAATAATACTCTCATCTTGGAGTCTTTAATAAGATTCCACCAACTTATATTTGTTTTTATTTCCTTTTGTGTCTTTCTCACCCAACCCCCTGTTTTGTTCCATTGGTTTATGATTAAAGCCCCAGACTGAGGTCAGAAGGGAAAATGTAGTTACTGAGTGTCCTGATCTTAAGACTAGCAAAGGATTTTCTCCCTTGGGGTGAGGGTTGAGGATGGGCAGTGGAAAGAGTGCTACGAGAGAGAAGAACAGAAAGGTGGGTGGATCATGAGCCTGGAGAGATTCTGCTACAGGATCCAAAATAAATATATTTCCTCTTGCTTAATTACCAGATCAGCAAGACTAGTAGGGAAGGCCCCTCCATCCCAAGTGTTGGGTGAGTGTTGCTTATTGTTGCTTTTTTTAAAAAAACTATTTGATTTCATAACATCATTTTAAGTAATGCTTAATTTGGCTCTCTCTTTGGTTTTCCCAAAAGTAATCATATTCTAGATTATGATAATTATACACTAATATAATTATCAATCTTCACTTATCTATACATGCTATAATACATATAATTATATCTTGTAATAGCATCAACTTTCACTTTAATGCCATCATCTATGACCTGGGGTAAAGGCTAACTCATCTTTATTATGTTGAAGAAACACAGAAAGAGGATCCAACCACTGAATCTGAAAACTTTACAAAAGCAAGTAAACACATATTGGTTATTCAATCTATTGACCTGTCTATCTTTAGCAGTCTTGGGTATTTAAGCAACTAGTCAACTAAATATGAGTTTTAAGAGATAGCACACCTTAGGAACCCATGTTTCTAACAGGTATTCAAAGCACAACTATTCACAACTGTTCCTTAATATTTTCAATCACTGAGTTACATAATAGTCAGTTGATTCTTTTTTTGTTAGTTTGTCTGGTTGATTGTTTGATATTTTCTATTTATAATTGAAAATGAAGTAATCACAAGTTTGGTTCACCTGAAAGAGAACAGCAAATGACCAAAGCACACTGTCACCAGGTGGCAATCAATGCCCTCATCACATGCCTTGAATAACCAAGTGTAGGTCCTCACTGTTGGTATTTCTGTTATTAACACTAATAGTAACATCAATAATGATAGGCATATTTTATTCAGTATTTTGTTAGAGATTCTTTATGTGGATTTTCTCACTTAATCTCCAAAACTCTCGGCTCTTTTTTATAGCTAAACACACAACCACCATATGATCTAGCCATTGTATATTTGGACCTTTATCCCAGAGAAATGAAGACTGATGTTCACACAACAACTTGTACACAAATACTTATAGAAGCTTTATTCATAATAGCCAAATTGTGGAAACAACTCACATGTCCTTCAATGAGTTAATGGCTATATAAACTATGATACATTCATATGTAGGAATACTGCTTGGCAATAACAAAGAATGTACTATTGGTAAACAAAAAAAACACGGATGAATTATGCTGAGAAGGAAAAAAAAAGCCAGTCCCATAGAGTTACATACTGTATGATTTTACTGATGTGACATTCCAGAAATGACAAAATTATGGAGAACAGTTTAGTGGTTTCCAGGGGTTATAAGTGGATCACAAACCCAGCTGTACATTAGAATAGCCTTTTCAAAAATATGCAATTTCTGTCCTTCTTCTTGAAGCCTAGGGAGTGGGATGCAGCACATTAAGTTTCATGATTAAGTATCGTATTGTGTCAATCATGATATAAAGAGCCTTGTAGAACACAACACTGAGGATGAACTTTACTCAGAGAAACAAACAGGGTTTCGTAGAGTTACTCAAATTAATCATAAAAGTGAAATGAATATACTAATGTTTTGGAAATAAAACTGTGGCTGAAACATTGAGAGGGATCAGGAGAGAGGCTTGACTTGAAGTGATCCTGAAGCAAGATCACTTAGGAGTCTACTGCACTAGTCCAGGTAATGATGCATGAGGATGTGAGCTACAGTAGTGGTGATGGAAAAAGGAAACAGGTATTTAAGTTTAAAAAATATTAGCATGTTTAACAGAACCTGAGATCACTCTATTTCAAAGTTTAATATATTACATACTAGGATTATTTAAGGGCTATGGAAGAAATATTTTGGGGGTACAAAATGAGAAGGCTGGTTTTAGGGTTGGATAGAGATGAGGGGTGACATTAGCCCCATTAATCCCCTAAGATAGACATTAACTCTATCTTAGGTGACTTGAGATGGTAGCCTCTTTGACTAAGAGAGAAAAGGCATGATGACAAGACCAAAGAAGGACACATTTTAGAAGATAATGAGATCCGTTGGGTGTCTGTGGAAATCCAAGTGGAGTTACTTGGTTGGCAGGTGGTGATGTGAGTCTGAATCTCTGGTACGAGTTCTGAGGGTAAAGACTTGGCAGTTAAGTGCTTACAGTCAGTAGTTCAAGCCAGGAGAGCAGGAACAACCACTATGGGGAGGAGTCCCCTGGGAAAACAATGTGCTGAAGAAAGAAAACCAAAATATTAGGAAGCCTCATAACATAAATAACCGACCCAGGGAGTATACCCAGCAAGGAGCTGAAGAGGCAATAAGTCAGAAGAAAGTCTTAGAGGTTGAGAAATCTTGGCATCTTGAGAAGCATTAATGATGGCAACATAATACATTGAATTTGAAACTGCAAGTTAAATTCATGACCATAAAGAGATATGCAATTTCTCCAGATCAGAATCTAAAAATGAGCCAAGAATAGAAGAAGCTGCTTGCCAGCCATCACTACCCATATTGCCAAGATGTTGACCTGCAACACCAACTCCATACTGAATAAATCCAGGAGGCATGCAGGAGTTGGCTGTTGATTCTAAATCCTGAGACAACAAACATACAACAAAGTAAATCAGAAGAAGTTATAATTTTCAAATGTTGCCAGAAAGCAAGCAAGGATTCTTAAAAAAAATTTTTTTTAACTCAGCATGACATTAAAAAGGCAGAAAAAAGTTTAACACTGAGTTAAAATGATTTAATTGGATGCATTTTAATGATCTTGAGTACCAAAAACAGAAACAACAACAAAAAAATGATAATTATAGAGAATTGCAATAGGTTGTCCGTGACAAGCACTGAATATTGACATTAATTATTATAATATGTAATATTATGATTACCAGTATTAAATGCAACATTATATTTATATGGATATGTATTTTAATTATTTTTAATACATAGGGGATATTTATTACACATAGATATTTCACATTCTATTAAAATCTAGTGATTTTTTTATTAATCATAATCATTGACAGTTTTAAATTATGTGTATGTGTGTATTTATAGTAACAAATTAGTAACATAATGAAAAAATGAAGAGTCTATTGTGTTGATATTTTAGAATAGATTAAGAAGGAAGTATGGTAGTAAGATGTTTTACAATAATTGAATTTGTACGCACTACTTTTGTCTTACCTGGTATTTTAACATTAAAAGAGTCAGCCATACTAAATTTTAAAGTCTGCTATTTAAATCAATAAACATAACAAAGCTAGTAACAGATGATCAAAGCTTAAAAATTATTTTCTAAGTTGCTACTTTTAGGAATAACAATTGCTGGGGTCATCTTTATGAAGTGCCTCAGATGCTAAAAATTATTGAACTAGAAGAAAACAACTAGAAGGACTAGAACAAAACAAATATGCAGGCTCTAACCACAGGTGTTAATAGACAGGCAAGATGGGAAAATAATTCAGGACAGAAAGAAGGACTAAATAGTTTTGGTGATACCAATTATGGGGAGGCATCCTGGATGGGAGAGTTCATTATCAAATCACCTTTGGCTACTGTGTAACTTGAATCTAGATGTCTGGTCCCTGGAGGGCATGGACTCAGATCCCAGCTTGACATAAAGATGCTGGAAAAACCTCAAGGAGTCCCCCTGGGTGGTGAGAATAACCTCCGCGATATTTGCAGTTGCAGATTGTTTCTCATTTGAACGTTTCTGGTCAACAAGTAATCACGCCCCACCAAGGGAAGACACTTGATCACTATGGGACAAAACCTCCCCACTCACTTGGGCAATTGGCCCTGATTGCTGGAGAGAGTAAAGCTATTTCTTCAGTGGGCATTTCATACTAGGAAGGTTTAGAAATAAGAATCGAGATATTGAAGTGAATCAATCCTCTAGTAATACTTTAGTGTTAAGCTATAGATGGAATTGTAAATATTTTGTATTTAAATATTTGAAATATTTAAATTTGGCACACTGAGATGACAGATTAGCCTTGTGGTCTAAATGAAAACATACGACTTAGAAAATAATATAGGCTTGTGATTTTAAGTTGAAAGACTTAAAAAGGCATTTAAGTTTAAACAATATTAGCATGTTTAACAGAACGTCAGATCACTCTATTTCAAAGTTTAATATATTACATTTATTAGTATTATTTAAGTATTTACATAGTTTTTGTAATGTAGCATCTTAATAGCTTTAAAATAAAACGTTAAATTTATAATGCAGTTTAAAATATTTGAAAAAGTTTAATTTAGCTTAAATTGTAAAATGTGTTAGCTTTATACATATAATATTGAAGTTTGTAAGTTGAACTTAAAACGGCTAGGAACAATGGATCTTGAATGTTTCATTTCAATAAATTTGAAATATTAGTTAAAAATAAGGGGTCAAATGGAGTGTTTATCTCTACTAAGGCCACATTTCAAGCAATGGAAATTTATCTTAACCCAGTGGACTGAGAAATCACTTGAATTTAGTGGACACGGACTATTTTTGTGATGTGTATTTACGAATGGGAGCAGGAAGATAGAGCTCTATCAGTTAAAACTCACAGTGGCAATGAACTACAGAAACCAACAGCACCCTTGAGAGCTCTCCGAAGCATAGTGCTGAATGAAGAAAATCAAGAAACGTAAACTCTACAGCGCAATAGGATGTGAATTTAAGATGCATGTGTACACAAACCATTACCATATATTTTTCACAGATGTCACCCAAGGCCATGAATCAATCAATTAGATGGGGTCGGGAAGGCAGTGCAGGAGAATTTAGTGGAGACAAAGATAAGGATAGAGATGGGGAAAGTTTAAGAGACAGCCATGCACGAACCAATATTTATGTGCCATTGACTGAGGATTAGACAGAATTCTCTGCTACGTAAGTTTTAGAAAAGAAAACTCAAGAACATAAACTCTCATCAGCATACACTTTACTTCTGATTTTATTTATAGAAGACTGAAGATTAAGTTTGTGTGTTGGAGGTGTGAAAATATTTGGCATCAAATTCACTCAGAATCATCCAGCTCAGAGGAGAATTACTTTTCCAGGTAACTGTGCTTCTAAATATAACTTTCTTCTTGTGCCTGTGCCGTTATTAGTATCTGATAATCATGAGAAACTTGATGGAAGTTTGCACTTACAGATGTGTGGCTGAAGATTAGATTTTGTTTACAAAATGCTGCTGCTTTATCCCATTGGTGGGACTAACTTTGGAAGAAAGGATCAACTCTCTGCACATGAAATTCAGCAATTAATTTTTAGGCTGCATTTCTTCTGTTTGTCAAAGTATGAAGCAATGTTAGGGTTTGAAAAGGCTGAATTCCTGCAGAAAGGTGTTTTATTTTAATGTTCTGACATTTGCAACTTTTCTCCAGGGCCAGCTGCAACTGAGCAAATAGAGGTCAGACCTCCCTGGCCTTTGGAATAGGCAATGTTGACAGACTAAGGGAACATTTCCACCATTTCCCTGAATGACAATGCTCAGCAGGGGCATGGAAAGCATAGTAACTCTCCTGGCTGAGAAAGCAGAACTAACAAGCTCAAGACCGTTAGTCTAGATAATGGCAAGGATCATATAGTGTACTCACCAACCCACTTAATTTTCTTTCTAGGGCTTTGCCTTAGACTAATTTTTCCATCCTCTCTTGAGTTTGGGTTGGGGTCACGTGATTCAGTTCTGGCCAATAAAATGATGTGAATTGGGGGTCATGTGACAGAGTTCTGACCAATCAAAATGATGTGAGTAGGGGGTCATGTGACTGAGTTCTGGCCCATGACAATAATTTTAGCATGGGGTTATGTGACTGAGTTCTGACCAATCAAAATTATGAGCCCAACCATAAATCTCATAAGGGGATTCCATGATGTATTTTTTTCATTGTGGAGTGACCTCAGTCTTTAACTTAAATGTGGAAAGAATCTGGGTCTCTTAAAAAAGTGCGGAACAGAGCCTCTCCACCACTCCATACATTTTGTACTGTGATTTGAAGAAGAAATACATCTGTGTTTTGGAAAACTGCTGATGCCACTAAAATTTGGGGGTTGCCTGTATAGTCATTAGGAAACCTTTACTATTAATGAGCAAATGATATATATATAGAAAGTTGGGTTGACCCTGGACTGGCCAAAATACACCAGGTAAGAGCTTCACCATGTGGGACATTCGCCCCTCTCGTTGAGGGGATCTCAGTTCCCAGAGTAAAATGAATATATTTGCAAAATATATGTGAAGGAAGAGACGAAAATAATAATGGTAGACAATAACAAGCAAGTGTTACTGCTTTCTACATTGAGTGTAGGAAGATCAGGTAAAGACAATTTGAGATACATGAAATGTGCTTTTTAATGAAACCTTGATGGTCTGCTTTAATGTTTTTATACTGTCTAAAGCTCTAGGGGAAATGTTATTGTGAAATTGTAATTTCTCCTATGCTGAGCTGCTTTTCAGCAGGCAAACTGCCTGAATTTAAATCCTGGGTCTGTCACTGCCCGGTCTTATGCACAATATTTTACCTCCCTTTGTCAGCTTCCACCTCTACTAAATGGGGATAATAAAGAAAATATCACCTCATAGATATTTAGTGAGGGCTGCATAAAAATGTTAGTATATTTACAATAACACCAGACATACAGTGATTCTCAGAAAACACGAACAATTATGTAAAAAGATTGGGAAATGATATGTTAGGCAACTTAATTTGGTTTTAATTGATTTTTTTAATTTTTTTTGAGACAGGGTCTTGCTCTATTGCCCAGGCTGGAGTGCAGTGGCGCGATCTCAGCTTACTGCAATCTCTGCCTCCCGGGTTCAAATTATTTTCCTGCCTCAGCACCCCCTAGTAGCTGGGATTACAGGTGCACACCACCACGCTCAGCTAATTTTTGTATTTTTAGTAGAGACAGGGTTTCGCCATGCTGGCCAGGCTGGTCTTCAACTCCTGGCCTCAGGTGATCCACCTGACTCGACCTCCCAAAGTGCTGGAATTACAAGCGTGAGCCACCACGCCCGGCCGTAATTGAATTTTCATATAAAACAGTTTAAAATTCCAATTTTGGTCCATCATGTTTTTGTAAAAGTGTATGTGCACACAGTATCTGCTAAGCATGTAGCCATTTTGCCGGGATTTCACTGTTGTCTCATTGAGTACTTGTTGTATCCTAGATGCCTATCTATGTATTTACTTTTTTTTTTTCTCACAGAGACACTTGGTTACCCATCTTGGACAGGTGAAGGCTAAGGCTTAAGTGGTCAATGAACCTCCCCAAAGACTCACCACTATTGAACTCAGGCCATGCGAACTCTCCACCCTGCCTGGGAGTTGCTGTGCTGTCAAGCCAGTGGCTGTACACATGAGTGCAAGTAGACCTTGTCATCAAGGTGGGATTCAGTTGCGCTTTTAAAAAATGCAAGAAACCCATTATTGTGAAGTTGAACATTTTTCTCCATATCATGCCACTCCCTAAACTGCTCAGAGATCGAAACATACTTTCTTTTAAGTATCAGTGGGACAGTTTTTAATCCTTGCCGGGAGACGTATAACACTATCTTACAAGCTGGTGGCTGTATCTCGAAGGCCTTGTATGAAATGATAGTGTCGTAGGGGTAGCTGAAGAAGGGGATAGGAATCCAAGTGAGACTGTACAGATGAGGCCCTTCAAACCACGTGGCTCAGCACAGGGAGCAAGAGGACCTGCACTCTACTGTGAGCACAGTGAGAAGGTAATCAGGTGTTACTCACAGATAACTATATCCAGCATCCACATAACACCCACTGCTTAGCAGTTACCCTTCTAAATTCTCTACTTGCCTTGAGAGATTTAATCCTCACCACATCCCCAAGAAGTAAGTACTATTGTTATCTCCATTTTTACAGATGGGGAGACAGAAACTAAAAAGATCAGGTGGGCTGAGCAAAGTCATACAGGTATTAGGCGCTGGAGCCATATCAGTTCTAGAGTTCATCCTGGAAATAAGTAGGCTACCATGACTCATTGAGCATTTGTAGTGTACTAATGCATATAATCCTAGCAGTTATCCTAGAATGTGTTATCATTGCTATTTAAAGAAGGGGAAACTGAGGCCTAGAAATTTTCAAAAAGAAAGCATTTTAGCTGATCTTGACATTTTCAACCAGAGCAATAGTTACCATTGTAATCAACATTCACTGAGCATTTTCTATGGGCCAGGCACTTATTAGATTCCCACAATGACTTTATAATGTAAATCCTCTTATTATCCCTGTTCTGCAAATAGGGCAACTGAGGCACAAAGAGCTTAAGTAGCTGCCCTAGATTAGTAAGTGCAAAACAGACACTTGACCCCACAGGTCAGGTCTAAATTTCCACTCATAACATGGTTGAACACACATACTTGCTCACATACACATACAAAGCACAGTATCACATACAATTCTATTCTTACCTTCTATTCAGTGAGTTCCGTATTACTCATAAAATCCTAAGTACTCCCATGTGTAGATGTTCAGGGTCTCCCTCTCCATTGATGCCAATTGTAAAGGCCTTAAATGACTCCTGGAGCTGCTTTATCATCTTCATTTTGTAACAGGACAAGCCACAGACAAAGCCCCTCAGACACTGAGTTAAAGAAGGAAGGGCTTTACTCAGCTTGGAGCTTTGGCAAGACTCGCATCTCCAACAACCGAGCTCCCCGTGTGAGCAGTTCCTGTCCCTTTTAAGGGCTCACAACTCTAAGGCCGTCTGTGTGAGAGGGTCGTGATCAATTGAGCAAGCAGGGTGTACATGACTGGGGGCTGCATGCACCGGTAATTAGAACAGAACAGGACAGGGATTTTCACTGTGCTTTTCTGCACAATGTCTGTAATCTATAGACAACATACCAATTAGTTCAGGGGTCAGTCTTTAACTACCAGGCCCAGGGTGCGGCGCCAGGCTGTCTGCCTATGGATTTCATTTCTGCCTTTTAATTTTAACTTCTTCTTTCTTTGGAGGCAGAAATTGGGCATAAGGCAGTATAAGGAGTGGTCTCCTCCCTTAATTTCAAGGTGAACCCTAAGCTATCCGTAGAGACAATTGTAGGACACTGAGTAGTTGTGGAAGATGGAAAGATGGATTTGCTCTTTGCGTTCTCTTTTTTTTTTTTTTTTTTTTTGAGACAGAGTCTCGCTCCATTACTCAGGCCGGAGTGCAGTGGTGCAATCTCAGCTCACTGCCACCTCCGCCTCCCGGATTCAAGCAATTCTCCTGTCTCAGCCTCCTGAGTAGCTGCGACTACAGGTGCCTGCCACCACACCCGGCGAATTTTTGTAGTTTTAGTAGAGATGGGGTTTCACCTTGTTGGTCAGTCTGGGCTCAAACTCCTGACCTCAGGTGATCCACCCGCCTTGGCCTCCCAAAATGTTGGGATTACAGGTGTAATCCACCATGTCCCGCTGCCATTTGCTTTCTTAAGGAAATAAACTTAGCAGTCACTACAATAGCAAGAGATGCAGAGCGTGGTGAGCTTTTAACACTGGGCCTGCGGCCTGAAATCTCAACCCAGAGGTATATGTAGGCTCTGCCCCACTGCTTGCACCTGTGGTAGAAGCTGAGGAAGATAAGGCCAGGATTCCCTACAAGTGGTATGGGATTTCAAAATACCTGCTTATCTTCCCCGGTCCTCAAACAAACAAACAAACAAACAAAAAATGTACAGAAACGATGGCTCCAGAGAAAATGTGTGCATGGAAAAATGTGGCGAGGCCCACCTGCCCCAGCAGAGAGCTTGACTTGTGCATGAGTTAATTGGTTAGAAAAAGTATCTCCTAACTGGGGAAATTCCCAGGCATTAGATCCCCTTGCAATTCAGCCTCCAAACCTGATTCTTTATAAAAAGAGCAATATGTTTATGAAACAGATCGTATTTGGGGGAGCAAATGCGCCATAATGTAATGATTACAGCTTAAACAGCACTAATTGCAAATGAAATTCCTATTACTCATCCTTCATTTAATTGCGAGGATAGGACTACAACGTTTTTGAAAAAAAGGGTGCAATCATTTTAAAACAGAAAGTTTGAACCACTCTGTAACCAAGTTTTCAGAGTAAAGTTTACTTCAACAAACTGACCTAAATATTTCCTTTTGAAATATTTTGTTCAGCAAAACTTTGGGAACACCTAGTAGCATGAAAGCTCTGAGTGTATTTAGTAAGACAGGCAGCAAGCAGAGCAGCTACATTTATTCAACTCACTGAACACATGTGATATTAAGTGGTGCTCACAGAATACATCTTGGGATCAAAATAAAGCCTTTCTTTTAAACCCACCGGATCTAATGAAATTCATGTTATAAATTAAAGATTAGTATATGTATTAGCTTTGACTCAAAATACAAGATGACAGCAAATGGATTAACTTGACAGATGTACAGGGAAATTGTGTTAGGTTCACCCAGGTAAGACAAATGAAGTTGGTTTAAGAAAAGTGATACGATTTTCGGTAACAGGGTTTCAAAAACGCATTGATCTAATACAATATTTTCAAGAAGGAAATGTGTAGGAAGCATTTGAAACAGGAACTCAGAGAGAAGCTGGCTCTTCGCCTGCTGCTGCCCCACAAACTTGGGCTGAGAAATACAAAATCTTCAAGAATTTGCAATTGTCAGTAACAATTGCATACCTTCCCTTTTCTTCGGATACTCAAACTGAAATGCAGCCAGCAGCGGTGGCTCACGCTTGTAATCCCAGTACTTTGGGAGTCCCAGGCGGGCACATCACGAGGTCAGGAGATCGAGACAATCCTGCCCAGCATAGTGAAACTCCGTCTCTACTAAAAATACAAAAATTAGCTGAGTGTAGTGGCGCATGCCTGTAATCCCAGCTACTCAGGAGGCTGAGGCAGGAGAATCGCTCGAACCCAGGAGGCAGAGGTTGCATTGAGCCAAGATCACCCCACTGCACTCCAGCCTGGCGATAGAGCGAGACTCCATCTCAAAAAAAAAAAAAAAGTTGTGACTTTTTAAAAAAAGGAGTGGTTCATTCAGTTAAATGGGAAGAGTTGTAATCCCAGCTACTTAGGAGGCTGAGGCAGGAGAATTGCTTGAACCCGGGAGGAGAGATTGCAGTGAGCCGAGATCGTGCCACTGCACTGCAGCCTGGTGACAGAGTGAGCCCTGTCTCTACAAAGATTGGCTGAGCACAGTGGTGTGTGCCTTTGGTCCCGGCCACTCTGGAGGCTGAGGTGGGAGGATCGCTTGAGTCTGGGAGGCAGAGGCTGCATTGACCTATGATCATCGCACTGCACTCCAGCCTGGATGACAGTGCAAGACCTTGTCTCAGAATAAATAAATAAAATATGTGATGAAGATGTGTATATGTTATATGCAAATAACTTGTCTTTTTTTTTTTTTTTTTAAACAGTCTCACTCTGTTGCCCAGGATGGAGTGCAGTGGCACCGTCTCAGCTCAGTGCAGCCTCCACCTCCTGGATTCGGGTGGTTCTCGGGCCTCAGGCACCCGAATGGCTGGGATTGCAGGCCCCCACCACCATGCCCAGCTAATTTTTGTATTTTTTAGTGGAAACTAGTTTCACGGTGTTGGCCAGGTTGGTCTCGAACTCCTGAACTCGGATGATCTGCCTGCCTCGGCCTCACAAAGTGCTAGGATTACAGGCATGAACCACTGTGCCTGGCCTTATGTGATTTTTTCTGAGGGACTTAAGCATCCTCAGGTCCTAGGGGGACGTGAAAGCAAAACGCCATGGATAGCAAGGGACAATTGTATCTTCAAATTAGACAAATGGCACCGGGCACAGTGCCTCACGCCTATAATCCCAGCACTTTGGGAGGCTGAGGCAGGCAGATCTCCTGGGGTCAGGAGTTGGAGGCCAGCCTGGCCAACATGCTGAAACCCTGACTCTGCCTAAATGCAAGGATGGCTGGGCGTGGTGGCGCATTCCTGTGATTCCAGCTGCTCTAATGGCTGGAGTGGGAGAGTCGCTTGAACCTGGGAGGCAGGGTTGCGGTGGGCCGGGATGTCACCACCGCGCTCCAGCCTGGGTGATGGAGTGAGACTCCATCTCAAAAACAAAACAAAAAAAATTAGACAAATGCTACGTTAATGTTTGGGTGATCAGATTCTACTTTGAAGTCTGAAGTTTGCAGATATGCCTGCAGATTTTTGGAGTTTACCACTTTCTTATTCTGTACCATTAATGTAATATTTTAAATTACTATATATTTTACCATTTTCTGTATTTAGTAAGAAATTTGCATTTTGATTTGATGTAACAAAGGTTTTAATGTAATTTTTGTTAGATTTTGCATTTTTTCATTACTGTTATACTTTAACCTGACTGAATGACTGATCTAATTGTATTAGTATTGTGAATAATCATGTGGAATGTTTTGAGACAGAGTACTATATTTGTGAATATAATTTTATGGCTTTTTTCATTTAGTAAGAACCTTTCTATCAGTGTGGAAAACTAAGAAAATTGCTTTCTGCTGTATAATCTGGCATTCATTGTAGATTAAAGCTTTTTTTTTGTGAACAAAATTTATTCAAAAAAATACTATTCTTTAAAATAAAAAAACAAAAAATCTGAAATGCAAGGAGGGTCCAGTCAGCATGTGTGTGTCTCTCTCTCTTTTCCAACTGAATATAAACCCTCCTGTGTGGTGAGTCTATCAAGTAGAAAACATTTACCATCTAAGGCGAAGGTGGAAGATTAATACCTGTCCTGGCTGATTGTCATGTCGGAATCTAGACTCAAATTTTAAGACTTGAGAGAGTCTGGAAATCTAGATTTTTATGTAAAATCTCCCATTTTTAAATTTTGGGAACTAATTTACAAACATTTTAGCCTGCAAACTGTGGGTACCCACTACGTCATCTTATGACAGAAACTTTTTTCCTAAGAGTTGAAAAAGAGAGACTGTTCTTGCAGTTTCATGAGGAGGTGGAGGATAAGGAGTACCATAATTTTCCCCATTTTCTGGGGTTTGACATAGATGACTCATATTAAGAGTGCTATTTTTGCCCACACATTATCTTTGAATTATATTCTATGAGCAGACAAAAGTTCTTGGTTGCTTTTCTTATCGCCTGAGGCTACTCGAACTTGATTTTTGCCTTGTATTTCTGTGAAGTGTGACTTTGGGCTAGCTGCCTACTTTCTGTGTCTCCTTGAGTGCACCTGGGAAATAGAACATATATTTGCCCTGGGTAGATATGTCTGATACTAGTCTATCTGGGAATACAGTAGACTTTTGTTCATACCATCCAAGACAACTGGACTCCATTCAGCTTTGCAAAGCTGCATATATTAAGGTTCCATAAACACCTCCAGTGCCGATTTGTAGCATTTACTATCCCTTGTTTGGTGATAATGTCTGCCTGTTCAGCCCATATCATTAATGCTGGGATTAAGCCATGCGGTATGATAAAGGTAACCATGGCCAGACAACTATGCAAATGTGGGTTCCAGCTATGGCTTTGACATACAACCAATTATGTTCCTGGTGACCTTGAGCACATCCCTTCCCCTCTCCAGTTCAGTTAAATGTAAAATCACAAACTAAAACACCAACCAATAAAAAACAAAACAAAACAAAACAAAAAACCCAAGGCTGGACAAATACAGTCAGCCACAAATCATCTTCATAATTTTCTAGCATATTTTGGTATCACTTGAATTGTTATCTAATACTGAGAGTGGATTGACTAGGTGCAGTGGCTCATGCCTGTAATCCTAGCACTTGTGGGAGGCCTAGATGGGAGGATCACTTGATCTCAGGAGTTAGAGACCAGCCTGGGCAATACAGGGGGACCCTATGGCTACAAAAAAAATAAATAATTAGCTGTGCATGGTAGTACGTGCCTGTAGCCTTAGCTACTTGGGGGGCTGAAGGCGGAGGATGGCTTGCGCTCGAGATGTTGAAGCTGCAGCAAACAGTGTTCACGCCACTGCACTCCAGCCTGGGTGACAGAGTGAGACTCTGTCTCAAAAAAGAAAGTGGACCACTCTGAAAACTTAAATATTTATTTTAAAAGGAACATTTCCGTCATGGCTGTTCATAGGTAAGTGACATAAATCAACATAAATAGAGGTTGTGCTATTTAGGTTTCAACAGGAGCCAAGGTGGGTGGATTTACAGGTCATACAGATTTGGATGGGGTTTAGGGAACACTTCCTTAGGTCTACAAGGGTGAGGGGGTGGGAAAGTTTACTAGAAATGGGAAGAGGAAATCAGGTAGATCAGCACCCAAGGGACAGAGCCAGCTTGCAGTGACCTCCAATGGAGAAAGTCAAGAGGAAAATTGCCTTGACCTCACTTTCTTCCCTCCCTCAGTCTTCCCCTGGGGATTCAGCTAGCCCAGCGGGGAGCCAGAGAGCCTGAAAGCCCCATAATGTTGTTCATTCAGGACAGCCTCCCAGGACAGAGGGCAGGATGCAAAAGAGTGGAGAGTTTGGGGAAGAGCAAACCCTGCGTAGAAGGTAACTGGGAAGATACAAAAACAAACCAAAGTTAATCAATGTCTTATGGATGCTGTGTCTGCTGAGGGCTCTGAGCTGGAGATCAGAATTCTCTTTGCAAAAAAAGAGATAAGCCCGTGTTAAAACATGGCTGTACAAAACAGAGATTTTTCACAGAGTATAATCAAAATAATTTTAAAAAGGGATTTAAAAGGCAGTGGTGTTCTCACTATTTAATTCAATATATTTAATGCCGTGTTCATACTCACGTTGCCAGAGCTTTTCGATATTCCTTGACTTTGGAAATGCTAGGCTACACGATTGCTAAGTTATCTTGTCTTTGTCATCCTCTGCTAAGGCAGATGAAAATACTGTAGTGAAATCGCCCTTTTCACATTAACTCTTTATCATAAATTGGTATCTCTCAGTTATCCAAATATCTGGCCAGAGATGTAAAGAATTCCAAATATATTTTAATATTTTTCAGAGAATTGTACCTTATAAAAAGGTGCTATGATTCAACAATATCTATTGCTTCCTTTATAAATGAGGTATTTGTCTGCAAACTAGATTCATTCTTGTTTACTATTATAATCCAGAAAGAAATTTAGGCATTTGTGTATTGCCTTAGAGACATGGAAGATAACTACATGTTGATGTTTAGAATGACTGGACTACGTTTGATGGAATGCACAATAAAACAGCTTTGAATCTCTTAATAATTAATTCCATGGATATCAATGAGTGTTGGTGCCAGGACAAGTAAGTTAATATATATATAGAATTGTGTGTACATTAGAACTCATTTCAGTATAACTTCTCTCCCACTTAGTTGGCAAATCTAAGGGACAGATGAGCATGTTCTCTCATATCCCAATCTCCTCTGATTTTATTCTTGATAACGAATGAAATCTTTTTTTCTTTCTTTAACTTAAAGTTACACATTTTTTCTGCCTCAGGGATTTTCACCTTTTGATTTCTTTATCTGGATGACTCTTCCCCTAAGTCAAGGGTTGGCAAACTTTGGCCCATGAGCTGTATATGCCCAGTGGACTGTTTTTGTAAATAAAGCTTTATTGGAATAAATCCACACTCAATCACCCAAGTATTGTCTATGGCTGTTTTTGCACTACAAAGTCATTATGACAAAGACTGTATGCCTGGCAAAGCCAAGCATTTGCACTGTCTAGCTCTTTACATATGAGTTTGCTCACCTCTGCCTTAGATCTGATTCACATGACCGACTTTTTAAATCACAGGGTTTACATCGTATGCTACTTCTTAGGAGATGACTTCCCTGAACACCCCATCTCCCTTTGAAATTGGAAATTGAGTTGTGAAGAGAAGTCATAAATCTGACTAAAAAAAAAAAGTGTCAAATTCCCCTTCTCTCACACACACAGAGAAAAAGAAAACCTTTGTGAGGCAAAATGCATTACATCTTTGAATCGTATTTAGCCAACAACACTCCAGCTTACAATCACTAACGTAAAGTATCCAGGGCTGGCAACACTGAACTGAGTAAACACTCATGGAGTTCTTGGACTTATTTATATAAGGAAGGCCGGGGGAGGATAGAAAATGCTGGAAAGAGCACTGATTATTATGAGAAGGCGGTGGAAAAAATGTGTTTATATCTAATTCTTACTTCTCAGAAACAAACATAAAGAATAGTGATGTGGTTGAGGCCAAGCTGCTAAATTTGGGGCAGGATATAGCCCTTCCATGCCACTCACAGGTATTGGTTTGTGGTAGACATCAAGAGTCAAGAGTACCTCTGTCCCAGGCCCGCAGCCCAGCCTCACAGACGTTCCCAACACAACACTTCAGACACCGAGATCTGGGACCCAGGATTCAATCCATTTGCCATCTCTGGGTGCAAACTCAGCTCAAATGTCACTTCTTCCATGTCCTCTCTTCCTGGACAAGGTTAGTTACTCCTCATCTCTGCTCCTATAATACTTTGCAGATAACTACAGCATTATTCTTGTCAATGTTTTGCTTGTTGGTTTTTTCCTGGTCTTGTGAATACCCTCCATGCTACATGGTTATTATCCAATAAATATTTCTTGAATGTATGAACAGCAAATGGAGGCAGGTAAAAGCCATCCCTCATGGAGACCCAGAGACTACACTTGAAGGAGTCTTTGAGAAACACAAGCACCATTTCTTTCTCCTGCCTACTGGATGGCTGGATGACAGAATCAGAATCATTTTCCTCTCTGCTTTGAAGCGGCACCACTTGTCACTTTTGGCTTACACGTACTTTCCCATCATCTCTCAGTGTTGGAGATTCTGCCTTCATCTATTTTTTTTTTTTTTTTTTTTTTTTTTCACAATTTTTTTTTTTTTTTTTTTAAGTTCTAGGGTACATGTGCACAATGTGCAGGTTTGTTAAATATGTATACATGTGCAACATTAGTGTGCTGCACCCATTAACTCGTCATTTACATTAGGTGTATCTCCTAATGCTATCCCTCCCCTCTCCCCGCTCCCCACAATAGGCCTCAGTGCCTTCATCTATTTTAAGAATAGTGTATTTAAGAAAGTACAGTTTTTGCTAAGCTCTGACCGTGACTACAAGGATAACCTTCTTGATATCAGCAATTGCACAGTTTTTGTAATTGTGTGGCCATGTAATGTGTTCTACTAATTAAAAGTGATATTGCAGTCAGCTTTCAATTTTGAACACATGGAAAAAAGTTAACCACAGGGTCTAGTAGAAGTTTGTTAACTGCCTTATTTTGCAAATAGATTTTTTTCCCCCACCACTATTACCTGTAAGTGAGCCCACTCTTAATTGAGGGGAGGGCTGATTGGGCAATAATACCTTTCTCCAGGAGCAGTCTTGCTTAGAGGCTCAGCTCATCCATGGATGAGGACATTAAAAAAATAGCTGAAACCCTAAGGAAGTTGAGTTGGCCTCAGAAAACTGTGGTAAGTAAAGCATTCATGGAGGCCACCCAGGGGACCATGAGGAGGGGTCAGGAGTGTTGGAAAATGCCAAACTCTCTGCTTTTGATAACAAGTGGCCTGAATCCTCCCAATAGTATTGACACAAACAACATTATTTTTAAACACTTTCAGGTAAAAGAACTTCCTCTAATATGCAAATCCCCATTTATATCGGATAGAATCCATAAGGGTTTTATAGCTTTAGAAAAAATGGTTACAATATGCACAATGTTACTGAAAACATTGGCCACAATTATTGTGGCACCACATGAAACACACTTTTCTGCTAATTTGCACAGACGGTCTAATTTTCTCAACACTGTGCAAAAGATACAATTGTGATCTAGAGCCTAGAGATGAGGAAAGGGAGGATCCATGATGTTAGCTTACCGAGGGCCTCCCAGCTGAAAGACTTACACTGAAGATCTGAATCCAGAGCTCTGCAGCTTGCATAATCCAACCCTACTTCCAATATCTCTCAGACTTTACCACCTTCCCAGAACTCATGGAAATCAGTATCCCTTCTGCTTCCGTGTATTTCAGCTGGGATCTGTCCAAACGACTTGTGGATGAAGGAACTGCACAATGCCTGGATCTCCATTTCAAAACCACAGCGTAATGGTTTCCAGGAGCTTGCTAAAAATAATTACAACCTCAATTCCTCTTTTGTGTGACATTTGTTAGTGAGTTTATTTACATTGCTACTCATTTTGTGTTGTTCCAAAAATTATAATGCAATTTGACCACAACCCGAGAATAAATATTTAATAATTACATCATATTCTTACATTGAGCTCTTCATTTTCCACAAGCATATAGTAATTCAAACTTGGAAGCTGATTCGCCCTTTGATGCAACAAACTTCAGAATTTTGTCTTGTTCAAATAAACGTTATTTTTATGCTCAGGTGACAATAAAAATAAATGCTAATAGACTGAGGTGAGAATAAAACCGTGGATGGACAAGAAAGTCACAGGAGCTGGACTGTGCTTGAAGTAGTGGACAAGATGTATCAAATCCACATTGCAGAAATCAAAGTTAAGACTATAAATAACCAACATGAGCAACTTGTGGTTTCTACACTTGAGTTTTCTGATGCACATCCAAGTACATTTATTTAGTTTCTGGCTTTCTGTTCCCTGGTACTGTACTTGCAGTCATTTCTGTAAGTACTCTCCAGCAGGTTAAGTTAGCACTGACTAAGAAAGGAGTGCTAAAACTTCTCAAGTACATTCTTCACAAAATCACACCCACAACAACGCATGAGCATCCAGAAATGAAACCGATCTTTAAACACAAACTCCACTCCCTGGGGACTAACGATTTTGTGTAAAATTACCGGAGAAGGCCCATAGTCTCAAGAGCTTCTGCCTCTTGTCATTATCTTGTTTTAGATCTGATTATGCTTCTCACATTGAGTCAGAATGCTTCCAGGGCTTTTAACATCTTCCACCTTTCTTTTGTAACCAAGACACAAGTGCTTGCTCCTCCCGCCCACCTCCCTTTTCTGCTTCCTTCCTTCTACTCAGGTAATATCTATTCAGAACATCCTAAGTGACATGTACTGTGCTGAGCACTGTAAATAAAGAGCTGGGCAAAAACACAGAGTGGAACCACCTGATGGCCTTCACCGTTCAGAAACAGATAGGAGGCAGCTGATCAACAACCCAGGCAGGACAAAGGAGGAACAGGCACAGGTCCTTGACAGCCTCTGATAGGTGGACTTCGTCCAGCAGAGAGGTGAACGAAGCCTTCGCAGAGGACATGAGGCATGACCAGATGAATGGGAGAGGGAAGAACGTCCATGACAAGGGTCAGCATGCTCCAAGGCGTGCTGGAGGGAGCCTAATTTGCTTTTTTCTTTTATTTGTCTTAATTTAAAATAAAGTATTTATTTTACCCTTGTTCTTAAAAGATTACACATTTTCAGCTGACAGTTATTTTCTTCGAGAAATTAGAAGATGTCTTACCCTGTCTTCTGGCTTCCAAATGTTGCTGTCGAGAAATCTGCTTTTAGTTCAGCTGTGATTCTTCCATAGATAATCTGCCTTTCTCTCTGTTTTTAATGGTCTTCAGGTTCACTAGGCTATGAGAGTTTGCAATTTTTAAAGTTATTTATCCTAGTTGGTGTGTATTGTGCCTCCTGAATCTTTGGATTTGGGTCTCTCATTAGTCCTCGAAAATTTATCTCCCATCATCTCATCAAATGCTGCCTTTCTTTCTACATATATATTCTCTCCTCTGGGACTCGAATTGGCTACATTAAACTTCATTTATCGTTTGTGTCTCCTAACTCTTCTTTAATATTTTCCATCTTGTTCAGGGAGCCTAATTTGTTTGAGGAATAAAAATAAGTCTGTGCACCTGGGTGTGGTGGCTCATGCCTGTAATTCTAGCACTTCAGGAGGCTGAGACAGGGTCTCACTTGCTAATGAGACCCTGTCTCTATAGAAAATGTAAAATAGCCAGGCCTGGAGGTGTATGCCTGTAATCCCAGCTACTCGAGGGGGTGAGGTGGGAGGCTCACTTGAGTCCAGGATGTTGAGGCTTCAGTGAGCCATGATCATACCACTGCACTCCAGCCTGGGCAACAGAGTGAGACCCCATCTCAAAAAAGACATTCATACAGATGCAGCACAAATGTTCATGGGTGGAATCACCCGGAAGCTGATAAAATGCCCCCAACCCCTTGCTTAGAATCTTTTGAGACTATCTTGGTATATGATCACCGCAATATGCTCTTTTATTTTTTATTTTATCTTTGGTAAAAGACATGCAACATAAAAATTTGCCATCTTAACCATTTTTAAGTGTATAGTTGGGTGACATTAAATGGATTTTCATTGCTATGCAGCCATTACCACCATGCACCTCAGGATCTTTTTGAACTTGCAAAACAAATTCTATCCCATTAAACAATAACTCTCCATTTTACCTCCTCAGGCACCTGGAAACCACCATTCTACTTCTGTCTCTATGAATTTACCCAACCTATCCACCTCATATTAGTGAAATCATCTAATATTCGTCTTTGTGTGTATGGTTTACTTTACTTACCATAATATCCTCAAGGTTCACCCATGTTGTAGCATGTGTCAGAATCTCTTTCCCTTTTAGGACTGAATAATATTCCATTGTGTGTGCAGTATTATATATTATATATATATATATTATATATAGTATATATCTACTATATATATAATATAGCATATATATGATATGGTATACATCCTACCATACATCACTCACACACACACCACATCTTAAAAATCTATTTTATCCTGGCAAATACTTGGGACTGCTTTCTGAATGTGTAACCTTGAAGTCTTTTCCTTAAAGATGCCCTGATACTGTATGTGCTTTAGGCCCCATGAACCTGGACCACTTCTGCAAAAGGGAAAGGAGGATCGAGGTAAGCACTGCAGTACCAGAGCATTTGGTGTCATTGCACCGCTTGACATCTTGAAAAATGTGGGAAGACATTGAAGGGGTTGATGCAAGGGAACAATGGGGATCATATTTGCACTTTGAAAAGTACTTACATCCTCTCCATGTTTAGAACCAGTGAGAATAAAGTAAGACTCTTGCAAAATTTTCAGCAAAATTATGATTGCATGTTTGACTAGATCCTGTGTCCCTCTCAGAACCATTTTCTCATTGGCCAGAAAGTTGCTCTGTCTTGATTGGATCAGGCTTGGACCATGTGACCCACATTGCACTGAGTTAGAGATGTAGTCAGTTTTGCTAGAATAACAAGGGCTGAGATTGGGGGAAAAGCAGGCATGTTTGTGGGCAAGTGGGATGCAGTTACCCGAAGTAAAGTGAAGAATGATGAGCAACAAAACATCAACTCTTGCTTACCCCATGAAAGTTCAGTGAATATATACTAAATGAATGAGTAACCTGTAGATTATACTGTTACTATTTCCAATGATCAGACTAGGGAACTTGCACACAAGTATGACACAATTAATGGTGGTAGATCTGAGGTTACACCTAAGAGCCTCTGCTTACTCTATACTGTTGCCCTCCATCCACACCTCATACTGCCTCCCGTCACACCATACTCCTCAGACCCCTTCCCACCTCCCAACTTCTAATGCATCAAGAGTTTACAAAATACACTGCACTGTATTACCTTGCAATTTTTTCTTGGTTGCAGTAAAGTATCTTTTCACAGAGGGGGAAAATAAATAAAAACAATTAGGCAGGGCATGGTGGCTCACACCTGTAGTCCCAGCACTTTGGGAGGCCAAGGCAGGCAGATCCCTTGAGCCCAGGAATTTGAAACCAGCCTGGCCAACATGGTGAAACCCAGTCTCTACAATCAATCAATCAATCAATAAAACAAAAATTAGCCAGGCATGATGCTGTACACCTGTAGTCACAGCTACTCAGGAGGCTGAGGTGGGAGGATCACTTGAGCCCAAGAGGCAGAGGCTACAGTGAGCCTAGATCAAGCCACTGCACTCCTAGCCTGAGTGACAGAGCAAGACCTTACAGCAACAACAAACCAATCAAGCAAACAACCAAATACGCAAACATTTTATCACTAAAGCCTCTGAATATCCCAGTACATTGGGAAGGCCGTGGTAGCTTCATGAGTATTTACAGAATTCCCTTCCCTTTAATGCTTCCTGCCTGTGCACTTGGATTATATCTTTATGTGAAATAAGGAATTAATAAAATGGGCTTTCTTCATTATGTAGTTTCTCAGCTACTGATGTTTTTCTGTGAATTCTAGCTCTGCAAGTTTGGAAAGGGTCAGTGGAAAGTATGCAAAAACGCTGTCATAGTTATAGAAAAATAAACTGTCATAAACAGACTCTCCAATTAGTCTGGCCATTATTAAATTGCAGCAGGCACACTAAAACAATTTTCATTGTTCTATCAAAGCAGACATCAGTATGTTTTTGTGGGACTTTCGATTGGCACAAAGAGATATGAAATGGCCCAGAGAAAGCTCTCTGGTCTTCATTTTCATTTTGTAAACAAAGAATCACAGATTTTTTTTCAGTAACATTGTTCAATATCCTCAGTATGGTGGAATTGCTTAAATTATGACATGTGTTCTATAGGGTTATGAACCCAATCACTGATGACAGTGGGCCATGGTAGATTTTCATTTAATGACACTTGACAAAATAACTACTTATTCTGAAAATGTTGCAGGCCATTCTGGCAGCAGTTTGCACTGTTCATCAAATAAGGCTTATCCATCTCTGTATCCCATACCTCCAGCAACTAGTAGGCTCTTGCAGCCTTGTATTTGCTGACTAAATATACAAAATGATTGCATGTGTTTACTTTTTAATCTTCCTCCGGACCTGCATGTAACAAATTGGAACATATCTGTAGTCTTCATCATAATATTCCCAGTACATAGTTCAGTACTAGGGACATAAGAGGAACCATTTTTAAAAATGCATTCATTCATTCAACACAAATTGTTTTCATCCCCTTCCATGTGTTATCAAAACAGTAGCAACCTGTTTTGCCGCAGTGTACAAAACTCACTGAGCCCTTCCTTGCACAGAATTTAGTCTAACGCAGGACCTTCCCATCTGCAGTTTGAAATCCATTGACCATAAAATTAACTCAGTGGCTGGAGATATTTTTTTTGAGACAGAATCTTACAAAGTGCAGTGGCGAATACAACATTTTTTAAAAAAGGAATTAGAATACACTATTTCCAAGTCAGATTGTATATGGTAGAGGTGAATATTGATCAATGGAACATTTGTGTGTATACAGAGTAATGAGATTGGTTTTCTTTTTCATTTGTTCATTTGTTTGTTTGTTGTTTTTTGCTACCTATTACACCACGTCCTAAAGTCAGGTCAGCTAAATAAGCTATTGGGCCCATACCCTGAACACGTTGGTTACATCCTTCCCATACTAATTAATCCGTTAGCCCAACTTATTATTTCCCTTACTATTTTCACAGGAACTCTTATCACAATGCTGAGTCATGAACAAAAACATTTGAAAGCAATTGGTATAGGGAGTTGAAAATAAACAAAAGAAAAAAATAGATGCCATATAATATCAAGTAATGGTGAAAGATAACAATTTAAAGTAGACCAAGGGGTTAAAGGGTAACAAATAGTATTGTTTCATACAGGAAGTTCAAGGTGCCCTCTCTGAAAGGGTCGAACTTGAACAGAGACTGAACAAAGTGAGGAAAATATTTGGGGAATTGACTTCCAGGAAGAAAGAAGAGCAGGTGTGTGCTTGGGGGTATTTGAGGCAAAGCAAAGAGGACAATATGACAAGAATCTAATAGTATCTGGGAACAACATGGTCATGACATCCGGAAACAATGTAGGACCTTGAAGGTCCTAATATGGATTTTGGACTTTATTCTAAGGACAGGAAACCACTTGAAATCACATCCAATGTTTAGTTTTAACATTGAGCCAAAAAATGACATTATCCAATTTGTCTATTTGCTGGACAAGTGAAGGAAACATGCTGTTTATTCATCATATAAGCAGGAGATTCCTACCTCATAGAGGGAAATATCATAATCTGCTTTATTTCTTTCTGTCCATTAATATGTAGCCAGTGAAATAACACTATTTTCTTCATTGTTGACATACGTTCCTTGCTCCAAATATTTTTTCAATAGTTTCATCAGGTTATTAAGAGTCTACCAAACTGATACCGATTCATGTGTTATACATGAGACAATAAAGAGTAGGAAATAATGGTCAGCACCATTCCCCTGAATGAGATAAGAAACTGTCCCGGAGCAAAGCGCTTTGCAGTTGCCCTGTAAACAGGCTGATCTGAGATGCCACTTCCATGACTCACGAACAAAGCACAGACCTGTGCTGAAGCCCTGTCCAACTGCCTCTGCAGGGTAACCAGGACTTGATTCTACCCCAGTTCTCAAATTTTCTGTTTTCATTAGAATAGGCACCTGAGTCCCCTAAAGACAGACTGGTCCTTCTCAACGGGATGAGAGGGACAGGCAGGCTTCTGTGTGCTCTGCTTCCAAGTGAGCACTTCCTTAATATCAGCAGGTGCTACATTCTCTGAAATTCACCTGCTCAAATAAAGAAAAACATTACAAAGAAAAGGCCCCTAAACTTACAAATAAATTGCAGAAATAGAAAAAAATTTGAAAATTCATATGGAACCACAGAAGACCCTACAATCTTGAGCAAAAAGAATAAAGCAGCAGGTATCACACTACCTAACTTCAAAATATATTACAAAGCTATTGTAAATGAAACAACATGGTATTGGCATAAAAATAGACACATTAACCAATGGAACCGAATAGAAAGCCCAGAAGTAAACCCACACATTTACAGCCAAGTGGTTTTTCACAGAGGTGCCAAGAACACACAGCGGGGGAAGAACAATCTTTTCAATGCATGGTGCTGAGGAAAACTAGACACTCACATGCAGAGGAATGAAATTAGATTCTTATCTCACAAAAATCAACTCAAAATATCCAAAATACATAAGGATCTGAAACAACTTGATAGTGAGAAAACAAATAACCTGATTTTTAAAAAATAGGTAAGGGACCTAAACAGACATTTCTCAAAAGAAGATATACAAATGTTCAACAGATTAACATGCAAGCTCCTTTGATAGAAAGCAATCCTGAATAAATCAGGGAAGGACATGTCCTTTTGTGTCTCCAATGATGCAAAAGAAAGTTTGTGATTGGTTATAATGATGTCTCTGCCTGCCATGCCCAGTATGAACAAAGCCAGCTTAGAATTCCAAGACCATCCTGACAAATAGAATTTTCTACTTCCATGGAAAAGTTGACAGTCTGTGTCATGAGATATCAAATTAGTGGCAAGTAAAATTATAAGACAAGAGTCTGTCTCCACACTCTCCTGAAACTTTCATTTCATAGTGAACAAACAAATCAAGTTATTCAGGACAGGCATTCTCAAGTTTGGTATTTCTTTCAATTAAAACAAATATTGTGTTCTTCCATATCCTTTTAGGTCCTAAAGCCTCTCACACTCTCAACCTCCTTTCCCAGAGCAGCCTTAAAGTTCACAGGGAAATCTGTACATCTGAATTGATTTGTTTTGTATGTTTATTATCTAGATAGTCTTATAGATTCAATGCTTCTCATTTTTGGGGACACAATTAAAATATTTGCATTATGGCACAGTTTTGTAAAACTGTACTCTCTCTCAGATGACTGGGATGAAATTTGTGAAAGAAGTTCAATGGCTTCCTTCAAAACTGGTGGAACCATTTAATAAAGTTGGTTCTTTTCTTGATGTATCTTTCAAAAAGGAAACAGTGTAGCTGACAGCCTTTCCTCCTGTTTGGAAGCTGTTTCCGAAATCTATCTTTTTTAATAGATTTAGGTTTCATTTGTGACTTCTGTTTATGTGTGAGATGTGTGAGCAAGAATTTAACATATTGTATATATACCCAGGGAAATCTTTTAAAAATGATTTTTCAAAGCACAGAATGTCTCAGGTAATAATGAACATTGAATACATCCTGCTGTGCTCCCTGGTTAACAGTGGAGTGTGATTAATATGGTTTGGCTCTGTGTTCCCATCCAAATCTCATCTCGAATTGTAAACCCCATGCACTGAGGAGGAACCCTGGTGGGAGGTGATGGGATCATGGGGCAGTTTCTCCCGTGATGTTCCCCTGATAGTGAGTTCTCAAGAGATCTGATAGTTTAAAAGTGGCACCTTCCTCTTCTCTGTCTCTCTCTCCTGCTGCCATGTATGACATGCCTTGCTTCCCCTTCCACCATGATTGTAAGTTTGCTGAGGTCTCCCCAGCCATGCAGAACTGTAAGTCAATTAAACCTCTTTCTTTTTAAATTACCTAGTCTCAGGTATTTTGTATAGCAGTGTGAAAATGGACTAATACATCGATTTAAAGGCAAATTATCTATTTTGTGTATGTTTATGTGTATAGTAAGACTACCTAAAATCTACTCTTCTTGCAAATTACTAGTCTGTAATAGAATATTATTTACAACTATAGTCCTCATGTTGCACAGTGGATCTCTAGACTTTTTTATGCCACGTGAATGCAGCTGCACACACTCTGATTTCCATCATCCTCTTTCCTACCTTCACCCCCTGCCCTTGGTAAATGTTTACTCTCTATTTCATGTGTTTTTTTTTTTAAGATTCCTCATGTGAGTGTGATCATACAGGCTTTTTGTTTTTTTGTTTTTTTTTTCTGTGTCTGGCTTATTTTACTTAACATAATGTCCTGTAGGCTCATCCAGTTTACTACTGTGAATGGCAGGATCTCCTTATTTTGTTGCTGTTGTTATCATCAACTACAGCAATCACCTCATTATATCACTACATATGTATATGAAGATAAGGATATCAAAACATTATATTATGCACCTTAAATATATGCAATTTTTAAAATGGCAAAAACAATATAAATAAGTGGTCCCTTAAAGAAAGATTCAGAAGTTTGGCAAATGTTTTTTGACTCATCCACAAATGTGGTTTTGAGCTGCACGTATGGAGGTAAGAGTGAGCCAGACCAGACCTCTTTGCATTTTTGAGTTAAAGATAAAACAATTTGTTTTCATCCTTTTGACCTCAGAGACAGTTTTTTGTGGGTCTGGGCAGGGGGGGGAACTGCAATATTTGGCAATCACATCCAGGCAGGAAACTCCTATAATTTGGCTGGATAGAAGCTAATATAAGCTGAGCTTGTATTTGACGTATGTAGCCTAATAAAATGAGTGTGCATAGCTTCTGCGGATATGAGAAATGGGTCATCTTCCTTATCAAATGCGTTTTCATTTAGTCTATTGCCCACCCATAAATAAACTTGCAAACAAATGGGATTCAACCTCGCCCCATTCAACACCTGGAAGCTTCAAGGTAATGAGAAAAGGCAACACCTTCTTGGTGCTTGTGGACCAGAGGCAAATCCTTAGTACCTCATTACGTTGAGCAGTTTCCTTTTCACTTTTTTCAGAAACAAGGTCTTACTATTTTGCCGAGGCTGGTCTTGAACTCCTGAGCTCAAGAAATCCTCCTGCCTCAGCCACCCAAAGTGATGGGATTACACTCCATGCTTGGCCCAGCAGCTTCCATTCAGCTATGCAGGGACAAGTGATAGCAAATCTGTGACGAGGTCTAAACATGTTTTCAAACGTCCTGTAGCATCTGCACCTGCAGGATGATCCTGCTTCTAAGACAGTGATGCCACTTCAGGCCCCCAATAGGCCCTCATTCTGAAACACTTAGACATTTTTGTGTGTTTTCAATTATAAAGGTACTTTTAAGGTTTGTTGCATTTTTTTCTTTTTATAATTACAAAAGTACTAGAGTATCTCTACATAAATGCATAATGAGAAAGTGACCCAAGGCTCACCTCCCACAGAGCCCATATTCAAGTTGAAAGCAGTGTTAACAACACCCAGCCATTTTCAATATGACCTCTCTTTCCCTAAAATATTTATATAAATTTAAATTGATTGTTTATGTCCAGTTTTATAGTTCACTCGAATGATTCTTTGAAAGTGTGAATTTAAAAACAAACAAGAAAACACAATTATGAATATGATCTATGGGCTCCCAGGTTTCTGAGTAACCTACAGAACTATACCTGGTGAACCTCTGCCAGGACCTGGGACTGTCCCCCATCCCCATACAATGTCTGAAATACCTGTGCCTTACTTCCTCATGGTCACCTCTTTACAACTCTTCTGGCTAAGTTTTTTTTTTTCTTTGACATTTTGACTATGAGCCAGTCCAGTCACCATATTGAGCCCCTTCTTCTGGTTCTGTAAATGTCCAGTCCCAACAAGCATTTCAGGAGTTCCATTAAATGGTTCTCAGCCACAGGAAATTTCACCTCTTTCTCCCCTCAACCTGGGGAATTTTGGCAACATCTGGAGACATTTTTGGTTTTCAGGACTGTGAAGGGGGATGCCACAGATATCCTTTGATTCGAGTCCAGTGATGTTGCTGAAATCCTTCAGTGTATTAGACAGCCTCCCATGACAAATGATTGTCAGCTCCAAACATCAGCATGTCCAGGTTCACAAACCCCATTTATTCACTTTACTGAGGACATCGAAGGTCTCGGGAAAGGGTCCCAACTGCCTCATCTCACCGCTCCCTATACCCATCTCTCTCCATCCTCCTCTCTCACCACTCCATGACCTCCACTGCCCTTGATCCCAGGAGAGCCAGGTTCCTAGCTGTTACCTTGCCATGGACCCTCATCTCTCCCTTCCTGAAGCAGTGTTGCCCATTAATCAGAGACATTCCCAGCCCACGCACCTTTGCCAAGACTTTTCCCAGCAAGAGTAACTTTTCCAAAAGAGAAGGTCTTGTGTAAATCAGTAAGTGAACAGAAATTTTTTTCCGTTTCTGTAAATACGGATTGAAGTTACATTTCATTCAAAGTGAAGACATGCCAATTTAACCATTATGTGACATGAAATGCTAATGCAATATTACTTGATTTGAATAATTGGAAATAATAGATACCACCGAAATTAGTAATAAAGCATCAAGAATCACATTATTTCACAGCTGGTTTGCTGAATAGATTGTAAACTTAGTTAATGATATTACTCCATTATGGTGCCAATTTATTTAGCCAAGAAAGTAAAAATACCAGTGATTTTTCAGCCAATTTTCCTGACATCAGAACTTGGGATCTAAATGAAAGAGAAGAGGGACATTATATATAGTCTAAGTTTATCTTTATGGTGTTTCTTTGATATGGGCATTATTATGATTCTTAATTTACAGCAATTTAACACAGCCTCAGAGTAGTAAAATTATATAGCAGCTTATATGCAGTCAATTACATAGAACGACATATTTAAAGTACATAAACATGTAGGGAGAATATATTTCACATGAAAGATTCATTCCTAAAGAATCAACATAATTCAAGTTGAATAATTCCTAAGTAATCCTGGAATGACTTTTTTTTTTTTTCTTTTTACTGGCTACATGGGCACTCCCCTGACACGTTTTAATAATCCCTCTGAAGACTGTCAGAGGAAGACGGAGGTCCTCGCTTTATACAAGATGTTGGGTTGAACTCAGCAGCCTTGTCCCAGCCTGGCGTGCCCCTGAGTGGCTTACAGAAGGATACTGGCTGCATTTCAGCAGGCTTTTCCCATGGTCTGCACTTGAACCCTGCCCCACCTGTGAGGTCTCCTACTGAAATGTGGGTGAACCCCCATCTTGAAGCACACCTTCCATAGGCAAAGGTTCTTTTGCATCTTCCTTCTTCACACCTGCCCTTAGACCTCACTTAGCCCCATTCCTTTCAACCCTCCTTGTTTCTTTCAGTCACTTGAATTCCTTTGGGTGGACTTCCTATCCAGTGTAGACCTAACAGGACCTCCTTTACAGGACCTCCTTTTAATCATCCTGTAAAAAGATCATCACCATCTGGCTCTTTTATCTTCCCACTGTGCCTACCCAGCCAATTATAAACTCTTGACAAATTCCAACACCCACATAGATGATATCTGCACCTAGGTTGTCAAAGGCTATTGGGAGAATATCCCAGGGGGAGTGGACTTGATTTCTCTGCTAGTTCATGGTCTCCAGCCCTGAGCTGACCTCATGGCCACTCAAGTCTTCTATGACATGATCCAGGCATCTTTCTCACTGGGTCTTTCTCCCAACCGCCCAACTAATCCCCACCCTCTGTGCTGTCGGAAAGCACCTGCTTCTCAATTCCTAGAGGGACAGGGAACTCAGATAGGATTCCCCTGCCCCTGCTGCCCACCTATTGCCCTTATCTGCTATAGCATGTCTGTCATTGTCTCCTCTCTGTCTCAATAGACCAGACCTCATCTCAACGTCCTGTCTTCTCATTCAGTCCTCATTTTGCTACACTCATGCTTCTCACCCAAACATTCTGAATTTGCCCTGTGTAATATTGTTAATGATTCGCTAATGGCCAGCAGCATTTCTTTTTTTTCTTTCTCACCTTTCTTCTTTCTGTTTTATTTTCCTACTTTCTGTATCCCTTCCTGGCACTTAGTTCTTGAGAATTTGGGGCTTAGACCCTGAAGTCAGACTGCCTAGGTTCAAGTTCCAGCTCTGCCTTCTTACTGAGTCTTTTTGGAGAAGTTATTTATCCTCTCTATGCCATAGTTAGGTTATCTAGGAAATAGTTGATAATAAGTGGTACTTCCACACATCGTGAGGTCAATGTGAATACTGAATGCTTGGTCTTTGATGATTTCAGCCGTTATTTATTTAACCAACACTGAATGCATGCCTACACCGTACCAAATATTGGGGATATAGACGTGGACAGCAGTCTCCAGAATCAAAAGAAGTTCGTGACATTGGTTTGTTTAAAAACCCAATTATTAAAATATCCTAATGCTTCTCTTTTCAAGCAAACAGACATCGTAACCCCTTTATAGAATTTCAAAGTCACACTCTCTTTTGTTCTTTGGAACAAATACTGAGACCCCCTCTGGTTTTCAAAGATATATTTGATCTCTTTTAAAATATATTGATCTCTTTTAAGTGCATATTAAATTTTATTTCAAAGCTATATTCTTAATGAATAAAAGCCCCTTCTCTCTTGAAGATCACAAAGAATGCTTAGAATGATTCAGGGAACTGGAGAAATTTTGGATAAATTCAGGCATAGAAGAAAGCTTGCAATTTTGGTGTCTTAGGAACTAGAATGTTTTGGTCTCAGCCTCTGGAAGGCTTCTCTCTTCTTGCAGTCCAGTCTTTATAAATGATACAGAAGGTCATGGTTTTAAATTCTGTACCTTGGCATTTATTTCCCCACGAGAATATAAATACAGTCATTAAATTATTTAATGTCTCACAATGTGTGAGTTATGTCCACATCTCCTTGGTTGCCACTTTTTTTTTAATCTATGGTTGGGCATGGTGACTCATACCTGTAATCCCAGCACTTTGGGAGGCTGAGGAGGGAGGATTGCTTGAGGTTAGGAGTTGAAGACCAGCCTGGCCAACATGACGAAAACTCATCTTTACAAAAATATAAAAATTAGCCAAGCATGGTGGTGTATCCCCGCAATCCCAGCTACTCAGGAGTCTGAGGCACGACAATCACTTGAAACCTAGAGGCAGTTTGCAGTGATCCCAGGTCACATCACTGCACTCTAGCCTGGGTGACAAAGTGAGACCCTATCTCAAAAAAAAAAAAAAAAAAATCTGCTCACTGCAAGGATGTGTCATAGCCAGGATATGAATCTGCGAAACCTGGTCCTAGCTTCTGTGTTCACAGCCACCACCCCAAAGCTGCCTCTCACCACTTTTCATTAGAAACGTTTGATTTATCATGCTGTTTGGCTGTTGCCACTGGTGTTAACAACTTATACTTCCTTCGAAAATATTCGTGAAAGAAAAGAAAGGGATGAACAAAAATATCCCATGTCCCCATAGAAATGATGGGCAATCTAACGTTGAAGTCTGGAAGGAATTTTCAAGGCTACTGGGGTTTCGCTGAGAAAAATGTATCTGTTCTTCACCCCCTTTGCTTCTTCATCTTATAAAATATTGACCCCTGAGGCAAAACCAAAAGATACTCAGGTTTTCTATTGTGTTGTATCAAACTACCTTAAAATACATAGACTTAAAATAATCATTTAACTTGTTTAAAAATCTGCAAATTGTGCAATGCTGGAGAAAGATTGTTCATTTCTGTTCCTTACAGCATCAGCTGAGGAGCCTCAACTGGAAGCTGCAGGGCTTGCTTTCAACATGGCTCATCACATCGCTGGCAAATGGGCTGGCTCTCAGCCGGAAACTCAATTAGGGCTGTGACACTGACGAGGCCTCACTGTCTCCCTCCGTGGATCTCTCCGCAGGATGCTTGAGCTTCCTCACAGCATGGTGCCTTGGTTCCCAGAGGGATAATGCTTCAAGAATCAGGAGGAAGCCTTGTATGAGATCACATAGGAAGATTTCTGCTATAAATCCCAAAAATAAAACCCAGATTCAAGGAGAAGGAACACAGACCCCAACATCTCAATGGAAAGAGTATTAAAACCTGATTGTAGACTGGACGTGGTGGTTCACACCTGTAATCCCAGCGCTTTAGGAGGCCGAGGCGGGTGGGTCACTTGAGGTCAGGTGTTCGAGACTAGCCTGGCCAACAGAGTGAAACCCCGTCTCTACTAAAAATACAAAAATTAGCCGGGTGTGGTGGTGCATGCCTGCAGTCCCAGGTACTCGGGAGGCTGAGGCAGGAGAGTTGCTTGGAATGTTATGCACTAGCCATAAGTATATTACATTTTTATATTTCTTCGCATCATAATAAAATTTTGTGAAGATGCAAAACTGCCTTTCTCTCACAATTCTCTGCTCAGTCACAGCCTTCCTGACTTTTTCCTATAGGGGCTTGATTACAAGATGATCATATAAATTATATGATCTATCCCATAGACAGAATTTTTTCGACACATGCTTTCCTATGTAAACTTATATTTAATTACCTGGTTGGAGAAGCATTTTTTCTTAGGTTGTGAGAATCTATGCTAAGTGCAAAAGAAAGATATATGGTTATCTGGCAAAGACAAAAGAGTACATGAACAAGTACATTTAATCAGTTAAATCCGGGATGCTCAATGGCATATTTTAGGGTCTAAGTTAAAAATAATTTAACAGAAAGGTTAATATCAGATATTGTTACTGGATTGGCCAGAGGCAGCTGTAGGGAAAAGGAGAGACCAGGAACGTTGGGATAATTTATGACTCATCCACTCACATGGGTATCTTTGGAACATGAAATGTACAGGCATCATCCCAGGTGCCGGAGATACAGAGGAAGGTAGATGCCATCTGTGTCTTCACAGAGCTTACCCTGGAATGGCAAAAGCAGATCATACAAATACTAAATAAAATATGCCCAGTGTTATGTGAGGCGGATCTAGAGGTACACAGCAAGGGACCTGAAACATACAAGGCTTAGGAGAGGTGGCCCCAAGGTAGAGGGTTTTAAGCTGAGACTGGAGTCTGAGGAGGAAGGGGAGAATGTTACCGTCAGTGGGAGTAGCCTGTGCAAAGTCTCAGAATTCAGAGAAACTGGCTAGAGATGAATCTGAGGACGTAGACAGGAGAGAGATGATGAAAAGTCACACTAAGAAGTTTGGATTTTACCCTACAGGCAATGGAAATCATTACAAACTATTTATCAGGGTAATAAAATGATAAAAATCTTGTTTTAGAAAAATAATCCTGGTTGTTGTGTGGAAAATACATGACAGTGAACAAGAGTAGAGGGCCAGAGACCTTTGACTATTTTCATAATTCAGGTAAGAGATGATGGCCACCTGCAGTTTTGTTAGGGTGCTGGGCATGGAGATAAATTAATGGGGTCAAGAGATATCTGGGAGATAGAATTAATTGTACTAGACATTTGGCTAGGAAAGAAAGGAGGGAGAGAGAAAAACAAAGGATAACTCCCACATTATTCTCAGTGCCCAGTAGACAAAAAGTTTCCATTTGTTTCCCACAGAGACTGCTGTTGGAGAACCAGCTTTGTAGAAAGACGATGATCGCTGTTCTGAGTTATTTGTCTTTGAGTTCTCTGATGACATCCAAGTGTGAATATTTGCCAGGATAGTGGATGTGTGGCTCTGAGGCCAAGAAAGGAGGTTTTGGGTGGAGGCATACAAATGAAAGCTATCAAAATTAGACAGCGATGGAAGCCCTGGACTGGTTAAGCTCAATCAGCCCAGCAGGTAGAAAGAATTTCTTGACATGTTTATTTAAAAATGTTGTTTCTTGGGCTTAGTCAAAACTGATGCCCTGTTTCTTGGGTAAGTCCAAAGAACATGCATTTCAATCTTTTCCAAGTGGTGCTTCTAGACACTAATGTGAGCAAGCTATTCATCTTGAAGAGGAGAAAACAAATCTGGAGACTGTGTGCCAAGGAGTCAGGCATTAAAGGGCAGGTAGAGAATGAGGATCCATCAAATAGATGAGGATGGAGCAGGAAAGATGCATGGGAAGAAATTCTATAAATGTGTGAAACAAAAACAGGACATCATTTAAGAAGGATGGCGCTACTAACACTGTCAAATTCGTTCATGGATTCAATCAAAATGAAAACTGAAAATGTCCTGGAATCAACAAGATCGAGATTTCACTGATTTTTTTTTTTTCTTTTCTCACTCTGTCGCACAGGCTGGAGTGCAGTGGTGTGATCTCAGCTCACTGCAACCTCCATCTCCTGGGTTTAAGTGATCCTCCTGCCTCAGTTCTCCTAGTAGTTGGGATTACAGGCACACACCACTATGCCCAGCTAATTTTTGTATTTTTAGTAGAGACGGGGTTTCACCATGTTGGCCGGGCTGGTCTCGAACTCCTGACCTCATGTGATCCACCTGCATTGGCCTCCCAAAGTGTTGGGATTACAGGCGTGAGTCATTGCACCCAGCCCAGTTTTACTAATCTTAAGGAACAGTTTCAGTGGAATGATTGGAACCAAAGAGACTGCAGTGGATTGAGGAGTGCATTGGGGATGATCAGGGAAAAAGGGGTTTAAAAAGTTAGGCTGAGAAGGGGAAGAGGGCGAGAGGATGGCTAATAAAGACTCAGAGACTTTGATTCCCTTTCATTTGGAATTGGCTTCAGTTTATTAAAATCTTAATGAGAAAGAGCCATTAGGAAAGGAGAAAATGAGGAGAAAGTAATAACATGAACAGAATAGGTCTTAGGGAATCTGGAGGAGATGGACCAGAGCATCCATGGATGCACTCGTGTGAGACAAACTAGTTTCTGCTCTCGATGTTGATACAAGCACTTTCCTTCAAATGTTCTATAGGAAGGAATACCCAGTTATAGCTATTCAGTGTTGTTGGTGGCTACATCTTTCACAGTAAACTTAAAGCATTATTTTCTATTATTTCAAAACGAATCCTTGCTGACCCCAACTACTTGGATTTCTGTACTAGAAAACAGAGAGAATCAAGGTATACTTATACTTTTACTTTGAATATTTTACTTTATCTGCCTAAATTAAGTTGTGAAATACAATGTCTAAAGACCTAATTTTGACACGTTTAAGGCTATCGACAAACACCAACCAGAATTGTGTAGCAACAAATAAAAATTGAATGAATGTCGGACTTGATTCTTTCCTTGGCGAATATTTGTCTTGTTAACACATATTTGCCGAATTCACAGAGACAGGGTTGTTAAAGTGTATTTCCTTCCCTGCCACTTTTGGCATCTCTTTTCCTCCTCAGCAATAATAATTTGCAGTTCAAGGTTTGCCAGATCAAAATATTCCCCATGTAAAACTTCAAGTGCCTGTGTTTTGATTGTAGGTTTTTGGGGAGAGTGGTAGTTGTTTGGGATGGTGAAGGAGATTTGAGTGAGGACATGAAACTCTTATTTCTGTTCTCTGCAGTTACTCCAGATTGAGAAGCCCCAAGTTACCTGCAATTCATCAGCTGCCAAAAGAACACGTTCCACTCCCTGACAAATTAATGTGCCCCATATGTCAGTACTTGGTTTATAGATGGTTTGTCTTTTTTTAATTTTTTATCTCATATGAAAGTGAGTTGAGGTCAGAAACTACTTTTTTTCATCTCTATTTTGCATCAACATTTGAAAAAGGTCCCAAACACACACATCTTCCCTATCCAGGCTGGTAACCAAATGCATAAGGCAGGTTGGATTAAACCAATAATTACTAATTTGGCTTGCTCTGATTCCAAGTCCAATAAGTGCCAATTATGAGACCCTCTAAATGCTCTCTAGGGTAAGCCAGTTGGCATTGCTAAAAATGAATGATGGGTTCACAGGGATTCATTATACTCTTCTTTTTGCTTTTGTGTATGTTTGCAATTTTCCATAATAGAAAATAAAAAAAAATGCTTGAGAGCCAAACTAAACAGTCACACACCATCTGCACCCTGGCTACACAAACCATTTTGTAATTCCCGGAAGGAACTCTGAGATTGAGACACTTTATCTCATGCACCTTTTTCTGCAATGTTATATGTGTGAGTGTCATGGGCTGGGCACCCTGGATCTTTGCCTATTGAAGAGATAACAGGATAGAAAGGGAAGACCACAGGTTTAGGAACTGAAAGATTGTCCGCAGGTGTGAGTGCTTCGCCTCTCGCTACTGGCCATGCAGCTTTGAGACAGTTACTTTTCTCCTAACCCAGGTGTTCTTATCGGCTAGCCGAATTTACAGATGGTATATTGATAAAATAACCTAATGTTTGCAAATTTAACTCACAAAAGCTGTTTGGCTTCATAAAACCTGGTTATTATTATTCAATAAAGGTAATGATAAGTGGTATTAGTATAAGCCAGCTAACCACTGTGAAGGCACAATGATAGTTCACCCGTACAGTGGCATTGGGAAGAGGAATTGCTGCACCAACAATTTTTTGTTTATAATTGAGAAAATTGGGGGCCAGAAGGGTGAAGCACATTGAACAAAGATACTAAATAGTGCTTGCCAAGGCCAAGTTTGAACCAAACCTGTCCCACACCTGCTTGTAACCTGATTCTGCACAAGCCATCAGGGACAGATGGGAGCTCTGTTGTGCATTTTCAAACCAATCTTTGACCCAAAACCATGTTACCTGTACAGAATGCAAATTCCATTTCATCCGAGTTGAGAGAAAGGACACTTCACCACGTCTTTCAGCCCAGACAACCCAGGCCTACAGGATTTCTACTTCGTCAAAAATGACTGAGAGACCTGTGAGTTAATGGCAAAGTTGGCCACAGCCTTCTTTTCTTCCCAAGTGCTCTGCCCCCAGCTCCCACCTGTGTGGGCTGCAGGAGGTGCTAGTGCTGGAGTGTGGGCTCTGGAAACAGAACTCACACGGAACACGATGACAAAGTAAGTAACCAGAACTGCACTATTCATCCCAAACCTGGGATCAATGACTTTCCATTTTTTAAGATTCCTTTATATGCTTTTTGCAGTATCTTTTATTTTGTTAATTCTCTTACGCATTCTCTTATATTTTCAAGATTTGTCTTAGTTGTTATGGCTTTAAATTTGTGGGCTTTTGCAAATAAGTTTATCTACATAGACAAACATTACTCCTTTTTTTCACAAAGGTCAATATAGCCTGGAAGAGAATGATTTTCAGGGACGTTGAAAACAAACAGAACTTTTAATATGGTTTTCAGTGAAGTCTGATACAATATGTCTGAATTTATTCCATTTGAATATATTAGATACAAAAAGAAAGTCACACTGCTTTGAAGGAACATACCTTTTATTTCTGGATTTTAGTTGAAAGCCTAACAGAAAATAAATTGTCAAATGTGGGGAGCTGGTAAAGCTCATTAAATTGAACTGGGAAGTTATAGATGGCATTAAATAATTCACTTTCATCAAGAGAAGAGAACATCAGAAAAGAAGCTATGCATCTTTCTACTTTTAAAACGCTTGTGTTATTGTCTTCTCCAGATAAATATTCATATTAAATGCTTTTCTTCATCACTTCTGGAAATCACTCCCCAAAAGCCTTTTATTTTCTTTCATTGTTTTGAAGTGAACTGATACATCATAAAGAGAGATGAAAACCTCTGCAGCCTTCTCAGATGGCGACTGGCTCGCCTATGAGCTGCAGGTGATATTAATAACTTCTGCTAGGCTTAATTATCATCTTCTTATGGTGTGATTTGTTTATTTTACTTTTTAATAATTTTTTCTTTTTTTTGAGAAGGAGTCTCACTCTGTCGCCCTGGCTGGAGCGCAGTGGCACTATCTCAGCTCACTGTAGCCTCTGCCTCCCAGGTTCAAGTGATTCTCCTACCTCTGCTTCCCAAGTAGCTGGAATTACAGGCCCATGCCACCACGCCTAACTAATTTTATTTTATTTTATTTTATTTTATTTTATTTTATTTTTTGAGACGGAGTCTCACTTTGTCACCAGGCTGGAGTGTGGTGGCACCATCTCGGCTCACTACAACCTCTGCCTCTCGGGTTCAAACGATTCTCCTGCCTCAGCCTCCTGAGTAGCTGGGACTATAGACACGCACCACTACGCTCAGCTAATTTTTTTGTGTTTTTAGTAGAGATGGGGTTTCACCACGCTGGCCAGGATGGTATCAATTTCTTGACCTCGTGATCTGCCTGCCTCAGCCTCTTGAAGTGCTGGGATTACAGGCGTGAACCACTGAGCCCAAAGTGTTTTTCGTTTCTATGACTCTCACCATTGGAAACATTGCTCAGATTGTTTGCATAAATAATAAGTCAACAATTCCCCTAGACTGAGTGCCTACATAGCTAATTAAGGGTAGCCTTGTTGTGGAGCTCATGTCTGAGTCAGAATATGCAGCTTTGGTGATTTTGGAATCAAGTCTTGGGATACAATCTCTACCATACCTAAGGGGTTAATCTGAGGCAAACAGGACCAGGTGTCCTGGGCAATAAAGAAGCAGTGTCTAGCAAGCCCATGGAGACCCAGGAAGAGGAGCTGCTAATGCTGTCAGGTCCGATCAAGGGCTAACATCAGCTGAAATATTTGAAATCTCTATTAATCTGTTTCTGGAAATGAGTAATTTGCCCACTCTGCTATGGAGGTTGTTGAATTCAAATGTAGAATTACATAGGGTCTGAACAATAGATTGTAATAATTCCTTCTTTTTCTTGAAGAGATGGATGCAAGAAAAGTCAGAGGTTGATTTGTTTAGGGACATTATTTTCCAGGTAGGTGAAAGTTGAAAGGCCGTTGGCTATAATTCCCAAAGGTCTCATGCAATGAGACCAAAATTGCCCAGAACTTTTTGTCATGGGAGTCTGGTGATGATGACATGTCCAGCAGTCAGCAAGGGTAGGGGCAGGGGCTACTGTTTGGAATAATCTAAGGGTAACATTAGAATGAGTATGTTCAGAACTAACAATTATAACATAGAGGAAAGAAAAGAGTAAAAGGACCATTATGAGTAGATGCCAGAGATACACAGACATTGAGAGGAAGAATGATTATAATAAAGCAGGTGAAGACAAAACAGGAATTAGACAAGGGTCTTCATTCTACATGTTGGGAGGAAGCTATCTGCTGTTTAAGGTCATCAGCTGCTTCAGAATGTCTTGTGTCAACTGTTTAGTGCTGTATGTGGGATATTCTAGAGGGTCTTTGAAAACTTCATTTTCAGGCCTTGGATTGAAGTAGCCTTCCTATCACATAGAATTCTGAATTTCTACATTAAGTTGCGAACTGTGAACCCACTGCTATATTTGTTGATGTTATATGGTCACTTCCGAAAGGGGTTCCAGGAAGTTTATTCCTGATACCTCTTTGGGCCAATGAATTCTCTGGATTGAAGATCACTAAGGGTCTGTTTAGGAAGAGTGTTGTGGGAAGGTGACCTGAACCTGTTGAATATAGGACTGCCATGTCCCTGTGCAGCAAAGAAGAGTCTTGTATCCCAGGCGAAAGCCCTATTTAAATGAATTTTCCAGTTGCCAAGTCACAGGAGGATGACTCATATGTCCTTGAAGGAGTGGACCAAACAGACATAAGGGCTTGTGCCATTGGCTAAATGATCTCAAAGTTTTCTGAAGGTTTTGTCATTTTTAATTGAAGAATGCCATTGGTCATTCTTAAGTTAAAAATCCTTTCAATCTTTCATCCTTTAAATCTTTATAGAAGGTTAGGGATGATAATATCGGTGTAGTTTTTGAATATGTGGTGATACCTTACTGAGTTCTTTGATAATAGTTTCTGTAAAGTGTGTGCCTCAGCCACTTGATGTAAAGGTTGGTGTGCGCCAGATTGGAAACACAAAATCAAGTCGCTTTTAGTGACTATTAGGGCTTTAGCTATTCAGCAAGAAAATGTTTCCTGCATCCTGATAATAGAAATACAATAAGAATACATAGTTAAGTCCCATGTGGAGTGGAAGGAATTTGGATAAAATTGAACAGAAGGTGTTCAAGGGAGCTTTGAGACTTTTGTTCCTGGTTGGTCCCTCTTTTAAAGTATATTTGAATATTTTATATATGAAAGTTGACACATGATCCCCAGACAATCTCAGCTATCTCTTCAAAGTCTTCTTATCAATCTTCACTTAAGATCATAACCTATCTGCCTACATTGTGCTGAGTAGTTTCATGGAGACAGTTAGCTAATATCCCCTTGAAACTGTTACCCAAAAGGGCTCCTGATTCAGACCCCAACAGAGGGTTTCTGGAACTCAGGCAAGAAAGAATTTGGGGTAAATCCATAGAGTAAAGTGAAAGCAAGTTCATTAAGAAATCAAAATGGCTCACACCTGTAATCCCAACACTTTGGGAGGCTGACTCAGGCGGATCACGAGGTCAGGAGATCGAGACCATCCTGGCTAACACGGTGAAACCCCGTCTCTACTAAAAATACAAAAAAATCAGCTGGGATTGGTGGCGGGCGCCTGTAATCCCAGCTACTCAGGAAGCTGAAGCAGAGAATTGCTAGAACCCGGGAGGTGGAGCTTGCAGCAGTGAGCAGCGTTCACGCCACTGCACTCCAGCCTGGGTGACAGAGCGAGACTCCGTCTCAAAAAAAAAAAAAAAAAAAAAAGTAAAGAAATAGAAGACTGGCTACTCCATAGGCAGAGCAGCGGCATGGGCTCCTAGACAGAGTATACTGAGTATACTTAGAGTTGCTTCTTGATTATATGCTAAACAAGAGGCGGATTACTCATGAGTTTTCTGGGAAAAGAGTGGGCAATTTCTGGAACTGAGGGAGGGTTCATTCCCTTCTTAGATCACATAAGGTAACTTCCTGATGTTGCCATGGCATCTGTAAACTGTCATGGCACTGGTGGGAGTGTCTTTTAGCACGAGATGATTTTGTCAGAGGCGTTTGAACCAGAGCGACTCCATTTTGAACAGGGACTGGGTAAAATAAACTGAGACCTATGGGCTGCATTCCCAGGAGGTTAGGTATGCTTAGTCACAGGATGAGATAGGAGGAGATACAGGTCATAAAGACCCTGCTGATAAAACAGGTTGTGATAAAGAAGGCAGCCAAATCCCACCATGAATGTGACTCTGGTCGCCCTGGCTGCTCATTATAATGCATTAGCATGCTAAAAGACACTTTCCTTCCTGTCTTTGCTCTGTTTGCTCTGAGAACGCATTTGCTAGATCCTCCACACATGTTCACTAAATGGATGGATTTCTTTCCATTTTTAGGAAAGAGGAGGATATTTCTGATGAACAATAGTGGTGAAAGGCCTTAATGTATTCTCCTCTCCAAAATAAACGACCAGTATCCTATAAAAAGTGGGAGAGAAAGAGATGGAGGAAAGAATCCTACCAGCCTGTATTTTCTAGGCCAGGTCATTTCTCTAACACCTCCCCGCTGAGTGTTTTACTTTTTCAAGTTGTATTAAAATAGATGACTTAATGTTCACTCAGAATTTTTCCAAAGGGATCCGCTGACAAGGACCTTGAACTCCCCTTGCATATTCAGCTGCCCACAGCTACCCAGTGCTCCCTGGCTCCTTTAATCTGCATATGAAAGAGACCAAGGCAGGAACAGGGGGAGAAGGGACTGGCCCTCTTGTTTTTCCTCTAAGCATCTAAGCACTGAATGTGCTTCTGTGAGGGCAAGGGCATCTGGGGCTTGGGTACCGGTCACATTTTGACCTTGTGTGAACTCCTCTGTCCTGGCCCAGACAAGGGCTTCACAAGGTGAGGACCCTGCTCTCAGCCTTGGCCACTACTGAATCCACCTTTGAAAAAATCATAACGGAAAATCATAATAGTGAAAGAGATCTGACCTAACTCACTCCATCTTGCATCTAACTTCCAAGCTGTCATTGTTCATTCCTGGGCATATGCCAAACTAAATTGAGGAGAAATTGAGTTTATAGTTTAAAACAGAGACCATAGCAGCCCTTTCCCGTAACAAATCCCCTTCCTACCTGGGCACTAGGCTGCCTTTGCAGGACTAACAAATTAGCCACAGGATTCAAAATTATGATTTAGGGGTTATGCAGCTGGAGGCTACAAGATTCTGACCCTTTCCAAATTTCTCCTGTGGATAACATCACTATTGTAAAACCTAAGATGAGTGCTTGAGATATTTTGCAGGCCTTGTTCTTGGTGGATCAGCTGGTAAGACCCAGATCTATAAACTGGCTTGTCTGGTCTTATGGCCCTCACCCCAACACTGACTCAGCACAGGAGGACAGCTTCAACTCCTTATGATTTTATCTTGGCCCAACTGACCAGTACTTGCCGCTTTGCAACCCCCTACCCATCAAATTATCCTTAAAAACTCTGATCCTCGGATTTTCTGGGAGACTGACTTGAGTCATAATAAAACTCCAGTATTCCCATACAGCTGGCTATGCATGAATTAAGCTCTTTCTCTATTGCAATTCCTCTGTCTTGGTAAATTGGCTCTGTCTAAGCTTTGGACAACAACCCGTCATACAGTAAGTTACACTACAGGATGTGGAACACAAGGTGGTGGGCTCTGGTCCCTGATCAGCTACTCACTCAAGTGTGTGAGGCTCTCAGCTTCCACAGTAACCTGGAGTTTTAGTGGAGCACTCAGTCATTCACTAAAGTTGTTTTTCTATTCACTAAAGTTGTTTAGTCATTCACTAAAGTTTGTTGAGCATGTGCTGAGTACTCACAGAGGCTGTCCTCCAGGACCCCACAGCTTAGTAGCAAAGAGAGACGTGAACAAGAGCAACAGTTGTCATGATTATCAATGTGGGAACAGTCATAGCCTCCTCACTTTCTCAGAATAACAAGACAAATCTTGCAAAGCCAGCTCCAGAGGTGACACTCTTCCTGTTCTTGTGGCTTCCATTTCTGCGCCCCCAACTCAGAATCTGGGCCCCTCAGCCTTTGCATGGATGCAGGGAGTTGCAGCCAGAAAGAAAGATCACTCTAAGCCCCACACTTTCCTGGGACTTCTATCACTGCCCCGATGAGGCCGTTATTAGTCATGGTAAGGCCCCTCACAGATGTTGATGACATTTGTGTTCAACATTTTAGTACTGTTGCAACAATTACTTAAAAGAGGGGGGAAAAAAACAAGAGAAAAGAAAAGAAGAGAGAGCTGAAAATGAAGATGTTTATTTAAAAGAAAAATCTCAATTTTTATTCAACCAGAAAAAATTGAGATTTTTGTAACAACAGAAAGTAAGCTGAAAATGTAATGTCCAGGCACTTTATTTCCCAGTACTTTACAGCCCAAAGATATTCATTTTCTGAAATATGCCTATGCCTGTTACTTCCACTCATAAGCCAACTCTAAGAACTTAGGGATTATAACAGAGAGCAAGATAATTTCTATTATGAAAAGCAAAGAAAATCCAACATCATGACTTGCTAGCTTGTTTGTGATAGTAAAGATTATTCAGCCATCCCAAATTCCACATAATGTAATAAAAATGGCTGTGAGTTGACACTCGATGGAAACGTATATGTTTAATTAGATTCATTAAATTCAAATTTGGATTCCAATAACAAGGGTCTAGGGGAAGCATGCTTATTTTCCAAATCTTATTCTTTAAACCAGCTTCATTTAAATGCAAACTCTTTTAAAAAATATCTTGGTCATTTTAATATTGAAATTAATATGAAAAACAAGTAATTTTATATAACAATTTCCAGAAAGCCCTTCATACCTGATCTGCTTGTAGCTATGAATGTAAAATAGCATTTTACAATTTCATCAGCTGAATGAGCAGAACAGATTTAAATGCATGCATAATTATTTCACATAGTACACCTGGTAGCTCTGATTTTTCACACTGGAGTTACTTAATTTTCTTTCATTTTTTTTTTTTTTCAATTTAGGATGGGTTTATTAGGATGTAATCCCATCATAAATCGAGGAGCATCTGAATATCACTTTGGGTTTCTAATGTAGATTGCATTTCTCCATATAATTCTAAGTCTAGCTATATAAGCATTTTTTAAAGGTAAGTGCAAAGTATGTTGGAAACATACCAATGTAAGAGGAGACTTCAATCTGATGATGTCATATATTCTCAAAGACACCATGGCTTTTCAATGAATTACCCATATGTAGTTCGGAGATTGCAAACGGGCAATTTTCAGATAAAATCCACCCTATATGTTTCTCTTAAAATGCTCTGTGTTTAAATTTAATTAATTGCCAACAGTTTGTAATAGTGGGGTATCAAGTAAACATTAATATTTTAACCTCCTCTGCTTTTATTAGAAGATTTGCTCACTCTTGTTCCTATTGGGCAACAATCAGCCTTAGCTGAGAGTGCACCTTTCTACCCTACAGGGGCTTCTGAGTTCAGCATGGTCCCTGTGGTTTCCCACACCTCCCACTTCATCATTTGCTTTTCACTCCGGTATTGGAGTTTATCATCCTAAGAAGATTTTAAAACTTATTTTGCTAGGCTATAATCTGGGCTCATTCAGGACCAAACCCAATGCACACTGTGCCTATATGCTGATTCCTACAGTAATTTATAGCATAGAATGTTTGAAGAAGGTGGAAGTGTTATGAATTTTCTTTTCCACTAATACCAATAAAACCAGAAGCAGAAGCTGCTGCCCAGTTTTTTTTTTTTTTTTTTTTTTTTTCCTTTTTTTTTTTTTTTTTTTTTTGAGACGTAGTCTCACTCTGTCCCCCAGGCTGGAGTACAGTGGTGCAATCTCTGCTCACTGCAACCTCTGTCTCCTGGGCTCAGGTGATTCTCCTGCCTCAACCTCCTGAGTACTTGGGATTAGAGGCATGCACCACAACACTCTGCTATTTTTGTATGTTAAGTAGAGAGGGGGTTTCACCATGTTGGCCAGGCTGGTCTTGAACTCCTGACCTCAGGTGATCCACCCATATTGGCCTCTCAAAGTGCTGGGATTACAGGTATCAGCCACCGCTGGATTGACTGAGGTCAGAAGTTCAAGACCAGCCCAGCCAACATGGGAAAATCTCATCTCTAAAAAATGTAGGTGGCACAAGACTGTAATCCCAGCTATTTGGGAGACTGAGATATGAGGAACCTGGGAGGTGGAGGTTGCAGTGAGGCGAGATCACACCACTGCACTCCAGCCTGGGTGACAGAGAAACACTCTGTCTCCAAAAAAAAAAAAAAGCATTGAACTCAAGTGCCTGGAAGCGAGTGTTGTCTAAAGGGAAAGGACATTGAAACATTGGGAGTCTTGTGAAACATTATTCAAGTCTCACTCTGATTGATATTTGCCCAGAGTGTTATTTTAAAACACAAACTGGTGTGCCTACTTGGCATTCTATCCAACACAGTTACTGTGTACGATGCATATTTGTCCTACTGTGGGGGCACTCAACATATTTTGAATACTGTTCCTGTGTCTCAGTAATTTCCTACTACATGGATATCTACATACATTTATTCTGTACCTTTAGTATACTCAGCATAGTGTTAAATCCCTAATGAACTCAATGCCATTCAAGAACTAGTCCCTAGCAGGAAGGTCTCGACCAGGTAACAACCTCTAGATATTGTTTTACACCATCAAATTAGCCTCAAATACTGCTCCCATCATAAGCAGCTGCTTCTGAAAAAAAAAAAAAAAAAAATTATACCTGGTATAATGGTTAAGAATGCAAACTCTGGAGTTAGACTGCCTTGGCTTACATTTCAACTTGAATGGCTTCATGACTCAATCTCTGTGTCTCAGTATGTTCTGTAAAATGGGATGACATTAAAACTTACTTCACAGGCTTGGTGGGAGGGTTAGGTCTAATAATACTTGGACATCACTGTATCTGTGCCTGGAGCAATAACAAAGAAGCAATAACAGGTCCCACAATATTGTGAGTAAAGGGCTAGCAGCATGTGTCTGGTCTGTTTGCAGAATGAAATGCAACCAGGGCGAGCACAGAATGAGGGAACATTGGAAAACGCGCACACGTGTGCGTGTAAAACCAAAACGAACTGCAGAAAGGCATCAAGAATGGGCCAGTGTGGCCAGGGAGGAGCTGCAGGGAAACCTTTAGCAACAGTCTTTCCTGGCTTTAATTTCTCTTTGTGTTTTTAATTATGATAGACACAGGCTTCCTTCAGGATCAGAGGAAAAAAATGGGACTGGTTATCAGCGCAGATTTAGTATGTCCTTGGATCTGAGAGCGTTTGCTGATCTTTTAAAATCTCCTTTGGAAGAAGTTCTAGTTCCAGAAACAGAGAAATTAAAGAGAATATGCCATTTGGGTCGAGACAGGGAAGAACAGCGTTTACCAAGGTCTTTGTGTCCTTTTGTGAGGAGACGACTTACCGCATGTGAAACCTGATCTCTGCAGATGAACTGAAATGGCCACATAAGGACACATGGCTCTTTCTGGGGGATGCCAACCTCATGCTAAATAGAAAAAGAAGTGAGATCAATGGAAGCAAAATAGATATATATATATGAGCCTTTTTGTTTTCTATTTAGTGTTCTGACCAAAATGAATATAAAATGACAGCTTCTTCCTTGGCGATATCTGAGCATTTGGGTCATTTCCTTCTAACCCATGTCTCCTCTTTACTCCAGAGCCAGGTCTGCATTTCTGTTTGAAGCTCTTCAACAGTGGAAGTTGGGAGGGAGGGATTTCTAGCTAGAAGAAATAACATGAACAAAGGTATGGCTACAGACCACCAAGAAGTAAGGAGAGAAACCATCATGGAAGTTAAAGCCTTCATCTCTAACATGTTCCAAGGTTGCATCTCTTTTTTGATAGAAATAAAACAACAGTGATGAAAGCATCAAAGGAACCCTTCAAAAGGGTTTGATGCATTGACACTGGAAACAGGCCACTTCAGGTTGCAACCCAGGTGACCCTGATTTCCTGCCAAATTGAGTACAAGGCCTTCTTTTAGCACAATAACTGCTTCCAAGATGGTTTTGCAGAACTATACAGCTCATTTGATCTTTGTGCTCACCTTGTCTTAATTATTATCTCTTTTAGCCATGGTACAGAGCACAAAAATACCTCCATAGAACAAGGATACGTTGTCCTGCAGATGCAATAGGAAAGTTGACACGTTGTTGTCTGCTTTCACTGGTGTGTGAAATACACAGTTCACACACGGAAGGAACACCCAGTCATATCCAAAAGAATGGCAGCCTCTCTCAGAAAACAGATTGAATTTAAATACTGTATATCACAGGTTTCCATTGATAGCAAATCCTTATGTCAGTATCAGCTTTATTAGCTGTCTATAGGTTATTCATTTATTTTTTAGTGGAACTGAAGTGCCACAAACCTAATAATTTATACTGTTCTTCTTTTCACTATGTCTCTTTGGACAGCAAACTCATATTTAGCACTAATTCATCAGCTCCATCTTCTGATGGCCATTTCCCTACGCACTATATACTTACTTTACCAAAGGAGTGCCTACTGAAACCATCATTACGCTTTTTGTTAATGGTATATTTGTAAAACAAGTTGTCAAAATCATGTAATCAGTATCCATGATAATTTCTAAAATGAGATAAGATAAAATGTATTGAAAATACAAAGTAGGAATTTGTGTTTACTCTGTTGAGGTTCTGGGAGCATTCCTTATTCTAATGGTTAATTCTATGTGTCAGCTTGACTGGGTTAAGGGATGCCCAGATAGCTGGTAAAGTTTTAGCCCACAAGCATGAAAGACAGTCTCAATCACCATAAACATGAATGTTGAGATCACAAAAGAGCAAAATTCTTTAAGTCTAAAATTCCAAAAACCATAATCTGGAAGGATCAAAATTCTGAAAATATAAGTATGGGAAAATAATTTAAGAATTATTGAAAAGGCATTTATTTACATTTTAAAATGGGATTTATTTAAGAAATATATTAAACTATTACAGAATATTGCATAGACCACTTTACACAATAAAACAGGTAATAATAACATATATATTTTTGCAAGCATAAACACTCAGGCATACTAAGGACAGTTACAGTGGTAAGCAGTAATGAGAAGGTGAACCCTATTCATAAAGAAATGTGTAGACGTGATTTTCAGGGTTTTAGAGTTGAGGAATTTAGGCTTTAAGGATTTTGATCTTAAGGAATTTTGACTTTTTAGGATTTCAACATTTGGGATGATGGTGTTGGAGACTGTATCTTAATTCTCTCTTAATTTTGGGATTATGATTGGCACCGATGTGGAGGAAAAGTTAAATATTAAATTTGAACTTAATCGAACATGGACACAAACAATGGTCACCAAGTCCTGGAACAGGTTGTGTGAGCCCCTTGAGGCACTCATCCAGCGCTGTTTTGGAAAAACCTCTATTTCAATCTATTCCTATATGTTAGTTATTGAAAACAACCGACCATCCCAAAATGGATGGACTTTTTTGTGTTCCTTGAGCCCAGTCACTAAAGGCCCTTGTGACTGGGCCTCTTGTCAAACAACTTGTTACAAAAAGAGCTCGGGTCCTAGACTGAGCCCAAGCTTCATGAGACCTCTCGTCGTCTGTGCACGGACGAGTGTCTGACTCTGGAGCCCAGGCTGGTGCTTCCCAGTCTGGTGGTGAATCCTCCATAGTCTGGTGAGTGTAAATATATATATATATTTTTTCCCCTTCTCCCCTTCCCATTGAAATTTGCTTATTATATCATTTGCTTATTATATCTGCATTGACATTTATGTGGGATAAAGCTTGTTTACCCTTAAAGGTATTGTATCTGTGGTTTTCTTTCCCCTTGTCTATTTCCCATGCAGAAAAACCTAATAGATCTATCTTCACCACTGTGAGTGGGCATAATCTAATCTGCGGAGGGCCTGAATAGAACAAAGAGGCCGAGAAAGGGTGACTTTTCTCTTTTTCTTCTTGAACTGGGACATCTGTTTTATCCTGCCCTAAGACATTGGAAGTACCGGTTACTGGGACTTCCTACTACAGGATTTATACCAGTGGCCCAGTTCTCAGTCCGTTGGACTTAGATGGAGAGTAACGCCCTGCCCTGCTTCTCAGGCCTTCAGACTCAGACTAAATTATACCACTGATTTCCTGGTTTTTCAGCTTGCAGATGACGCATTCTGGGATTTCTCAACCTCTATCATTGCGAAGTGAATTCCCATAATAAATATCCTCTTAAATCTATACATCTATATCACTTATCTATCTGTCTATCCATTCATCTATCATATTAGTTCTGTTTCCCTGAAGAATCATTAATATTTTATTTAATATAAGACTCAGTATCTTATGATGGACACTTTCTTATGTCTTATGTATCTTGTCTTATGACGGACCCTTATGATGGACACTTTCCCTAACACCATCCTTCTGCTTCTCCTTCTTTATCTTTACCACACAGAGAGTAAAAATACTTTGCAGATCCTCCTGCAACTAAGCATCATGTGACCCAGTTAAAGCCATTTATGAACATTTTTAGGGAAAGCAGCTCTATTCAAATTAAAAGCAAAGGTTTATGAGAATAAGCCTGTTGGTAGTATCCTCTTTTACCTCCTTGGAATATAAATGTAAATGTGGTGACAGAGCAGCTATTTCATGCCAGTACAACAGGAGTCACCTGCTGAAGCTGGTGAAGACAGAGAGAAGGAGCCTGCGCTTTCGAATGCAGCACGAGCCACCACACCACCAACGGCCAGTATCTAGACTTCTTTTTTCATAAAACCACAACTCTTTTATATATTTATAGTATTTAATAAGGACTTATGTTAGCTGGAGTTGAAAACAAAACCTCATGTTACCTCCCCCTCATTGAAAGACTTGGACTTAATTCTCTCAATAAAGCATTTTCTAGGCCGGGTGTGGTGGCTCAAGCCTGTAATCCCAGCACTTTGTGAGACCCAGGGGGGCGGATCACCCAAAGTTGGGAATTTGAGAATAGCCTGACCAACATTGGAGAAACCCCGTCACTACAAAAAAAAAAAAAAAAAAAAAAAAAATTAGGGGAGCGGGGTGGTGGCACATGCCTGTAGTCCCAGATACTCAGGAGGCTGAGGCAGGAGAATCACTTGAACCTGGGAGGCGGAGGTGGCGGTGAGCCGAGTTCGCGCCACTGCACTCCAGCCTGGGCAACAAGAGGAAAACTCCATCTCAAAAAAAAAGGGGGGATTTTCTAAAATCAACACTTTCCTACTAACGCCTCTCCATGGCACCTAGAAAACTCCACTTACCACCAATAAACACAGATACAGCAGTATACGGTGGAAAGACAATGAGCTTGAGTCTGGTTGCCATCGGTTCCATCTTGGTTCAGCTGCTCCTAGTTAAAGCCAGATGCAGCGCTTCTCACGATGCAGGTAGGGCTCCCTGCCAGATTGTGTGAGTTGCTGTATTTCTCTGTTGTTCTGTGTCTGTGAAGTCACATGCCATGGAGAGATCAAGGATTTAAATGAGAAAACTCCCGTACACTGAGCATTCAGTCTTGCTCTTGCTCTTCTAATCTTCAGGCAGAAAGTTTTTCCTCCTGCGATTTAGCTCAGAAGATAGGAGCTTCCGTGTGGGAACACGTTCCTGGGGAAACTAGCTGGCTAGTGCCCACAGCTGTGGCTCTTTGTCTTTTTTTTCCTATTCAGAGCATTGTACTGGAAATTAGGGATTATTATACCAGAGCTAATAACACTCTACAGCTGCATGTGAACTGCTAGCCTGTTGGATCTACCTTGCAAATAGTCTACGATTAAGAAATTAAGAAAATACTCATGTGAGCTCAGCTCATCTAAGCTTATGCCAGATGATAGTTTTGAAAAACAGCATTAAATTGTCATGGGCCAATTGTTTCCACAATTTTGTCAAATAACGGTTTTCTATTAGCCCGAGTCAGTAAAAATCTCCTCCTTATAAAAAATGTATGTGATTAATAAAAGATGAGCATTTTAAATTTAGTTCCCCTTGCTCTTCCAAATCCTAATTACAATTATTTCTTGTAATCATGCAAAAATTTTATTTTCAACAAAGTAATCACAAAGTAAACAAACCAATCTTGTTTACCAATAATACTGACAATACTATTTTTTGCCAGTTGTGGTTTGCAAACATTTAATTTAGATAAATTTTGTCCCAGGTTTTACCAATAATTAAATTTGTAAAACAGAATGATACGCCACCTCCTTATCACCTGTTTTAAAGAGTCTCTGCGTATTACCTATCACTTTTTCCAGAAAATATCACAGTTTCCTCATTGATGAGTTAGGAGGTTTGGATGATGGCGAACAGATACCACCCCAGGAACAAAAGCACACATCTTTTGTGTCATCTTTTAAAATTTCCTATTTGTACTAAAAACATAAAGAAAGCCATTAGTATGTATAGAACAAATAGTTTGAGTTTAATAAACTGTCATCTAAATTATTATTTGATAATTTTTTAAACATTGCAATTGTTTGGTTAGATGCAATGGTACTGTTTTGTATTTTGATTGTGATGTTATTCACTTTATACAATTCTCCCATTTCAAGTGTACAACTCAGTATTTTCAAAGAGCTATGCAACCATCACCATAAGCAATTTTCAAACATTTTCATTAACCCCAAAAGAAATTTTATACACGTTAACAGTCACTCCTCCAACCTGAAGCTCTAGGAAATGTACCTCCTGCATTAGTGTACTTTCACACTGCTGATAAAGACACACCTGAGACTGGGCAATTTACAAAGGAAAGAGGTTTATTGGACTTACAGTTCCGCATGACTGGGGAGGGTTCACAATCATGGCAAAAGGCAAGGAGCAGCAAGTCATGTCTTACATGGATGGCAGCAGGCAAAAAGAGAGAGCTTGTGTGGGGAAACTCACCCTTACAGAACCATCAGATCTTGTGAGACCCACCCACTATTATGAGAACAGCATAGGAAGGACCTGCCCCCATGATTCAATCACCTCCCACCAGGTCCTTCCCTCAATATGTGGGAATTCAAGATGACATTTGGGTGGGGACACAGTCAAACCATATCACCTCCCAACCCCTTAAAGCTCTAGGAAATGACTAATCTATTTTCTGTCTCTACATATTTACCTATTCTGAACATTTTATGTAAAAGGAATGTACGTAAGTTAACTTTTGTTACTAACTTCTTTTAATTGGCGTAATATTTTTAAGGTTCATCCATGTTGAATCAAAACTTTATTCCTTTTAATGGTTGAATATTATTCTATTATATGGATAAACTACTTTCAAATTATCCACTTATCATTGACATTCGGGTGGTTTCCATTTGGGGCTATTGTTAGTAATGGTGTCATGAACATTAATGCACAGGTTGTTGTGTGGGTGTCCTCATTTCTCTTGGGTGGAATTGCTTGGAGTGGAATTGCTAAGACATATTGTAACTGTATCCTACATATTTTGAGAAATTGTCAAGCTGTTTCCAAGGTGGCTGCACCACCAATTTACATTTCCACCAGTGATAAATGAGTGCTGAAATGTTTCCACTTCCTCACTAAGCACCTGGCATTATTTGTGGACTTCACTTCTTTTCCATTGATCTACATGTCTAATCTTATGCAAGTACTATACTGTCTTGATTACTGTAGCTTTGTAGTAAGCTTTGGAGACAAGAAGTGTGAGTCCTCTGACTTTGTCTTTGTTTTTGTTTTTTTTTTTCAGGATTGTTTTTGTCTATTCTGATTCCTTGCATTTCCATATACAATCACGCACTGTGTAAAAGACATGTGGGTCATCAGACTGTGTATACAAAGGTGGTTCCATAACATTACAATGAAGCGGAAAAATTCCTCTCACCTAGTCACATTGTAGCCATTGTAAGTCATAGTACAATGTGCTACTCACATGGTGTTTGCGGTGACGCTAGTGTAAACAAACCTACTGTGCTGCCAGTCATATAAAAGTATACAGCAAAGCATAGTGCAGAAATGTCCTACGCCTTCATGTTCACCCACCACTCCCTCACTGACTCACCCAGAGCAGCTTCCTGTCCTGCAAGCTTCATTCATGCTTTCATTCATGCTTTCCTTCATGCTAAGTGGCCTAGACATTCATTCATGCTAAGTGGCCTAGACCTAGACATTTAAAAAATCTTTTATGCCATATTTTTACTGAATATTTTCTATATTTACATACATAAATAATTACCACCATGTTCCAATTGCTACAGTATTCAATACTATTACTATTCAATAGTAACATGCTGTACAGGTTTGTAGCCTGCAAGCTATAAGATATACTATATAGCCTAGGTGTGTAGTGGGCTCTGCCATCCAGGTTTGTGTAAGTACACTCTATGAGGTTCACACAATAACAAAACTGCCTACGGGAACATTTGTCAGAACATATCTACTTCTTTAAGTGGTGCACGGCTGTACATATAGGCATTAGCTTGTTAATTTCTGCAGAGAAATCACCTGGGTTTTGATAGCAATTGTCTTCAGTCTGCAGATTAATCTAGGAAGTATTGCCATCTTACAATATCAAGTATTTTGATCCATGAGCATGGGATATCTTTGTATTGATTTGTCTTCTATAGTTTCCTTTTTTCTATTTTTATATGTATTAGAATTTGAAAAAGTAAATTTTGAATTTGAAAAGGTAAAAATTGCTATTATAAATTATAGAGAAAAGATGAATAGCATACGTGTCATACAGTGACTTCTTGATGTTCATCTGTAAACCCCAAAAATGTATATATCTGATTTTAGAAAATAGTATTTCCATCACTTTCAGGGTTTCATAATAAAAGAAAATTAGTTTTTAATATTCCAAAATAAACACTTTGTCAGAAAAGGTAGATTTGACTTGGGGTACTGGTCATTTTACATCTGCAAAGGTAACCTCATTGTTCATGCAAGTGGGTGCTCTTGTGCCCATGTTGGGAGTGTAGGGATGGATGCTGCCCAGGGTACCAGTGGGCTGACTTTGTTACAGGTGCCCTGTGCTATTGCCTCAGCTCTCCAGCTCTGAGGACTTCCTTCTTCTTTCCAAAGGAGTTAGTGGAACTAGTCACAGTTGGTTATTAAAAAGCAGAACTAGATCTATAAATAGCTATCCTTCTGCATGAAAATGTCAGTATTCAGGTAAGAACAAAACAGAATGACAAATCAAACATTTTAAACAAAGGATATCTTCATGTTATTAATAAAAATGTTGGGAGGGACTGGATGAGGAGGATGAGAAAATAAGAAGTGGTAGAATTAATATTTATCAAATGCTTACAATAAGCCACGCACCATGCTTAGGTTCTCATAGACATTTTAATTAATTATCTTGTCAATCTTATTGGGGTTTAATTATTTACTCCATTTAATCATCTCAACAACATATCTTTTAAGTAGATTTATTGGAATGTAATTCATATACAATAAGAATTCATACTCTTAGTGTGCAATTCAATGGCTACTAGTATATTCAGAGTTGTGCATCCATCACTGCTGAGCAAGTGGCACCTGCTGCCTAAATTACCAGGAGCAGAAGTCCAAGCCTTCCTGCCCACTGCATCTTGGTATCAGAGTCACCATGGAAAATACAAGTCAATCAAGCACTGAGTAGACTGTCTTATTCACATAGAAAAGACAGAACAAGATCACCTTCATTGGTGGTCGTTGGCCTTCTACGACCAGAGATTCCCTCCCAGCAGCTGGGACAGGGCAATCAGCCTACAGGCACCCCTCTGGTGTTGCTCCAGAACCCCAACACCTCCTTTCAAGGGCAGACATAGTAATGGGGCTGGTTAGGTGCCAGGTGATCTCATGCACAATCAAGAAATCCACACTGAATCTGCAACTAGGAAAGATTTTCCTGCACAAAGTGTTAAGTCCAGCTTTTGGTACTGGATTTAAGAAATCATTGCCCAATCCAAAGTCAGGCAGATTTATATCTGATTTTCTTCTAAATGTTTGATAGTTTTGGATCTTACATGCAGGTCTTTGATATATTTTGAATTAATTTTTGTACCTGTATGAAGGAGCAGTCCTACTTTTTTTTTTCAATGGGACTAGTATCCCAGGGCCATTTACAGAAAACATTACTTTTTTTTCCACTAAATGGTGTTGAGACCCTTGTTGAAAGTCAATTGATCATAAACTTGAGGATTTATTTCTGGATTTTTAACTTCTGTTCCTTTGATCCAAACAGTGATTCCTATACCAATATCACACTCCCACTTTTTTAAAAATAATTTCTTTATAGTAAGTATTGAAATTGAGGATTGTGAATCTTTTAACATTGTTCTTTCTTATCAAGATGTTTTGGTTACTATGAGTTTCTTAAATTTCCACATGAATTTTACAGTCAGCTTATCAGTTACCAAAGAGAAGTCAGCTAGAATTTTGACAGTAATTGTGTTTTGCCTTTAGATTAATTTGAGAGGTATTATCATGTTAATGTTGTTATTAAGCCTTTCAGTTGCATAGAATCTTTTTCCCATTTTAGATTTTAAATTTCTTTCACTAATGTTTTAATTTTCAGAGTATAAGTTTGTACTTTTAAAATTTATTCATGATTCATTCTTTTACTGCTACTGTAAATAGAAAACTTTTTCTTAATTTTATTCTCAGATTGCTCATTGCCACAATCTAGAAATACAACTGATTTTTTTGTTTTGTTTTGTTTGTTTGTTTGTGACAGAGTCTTGCTCTGTCATCCAGGCTGGAGTGCAGTGGCACAATGTCGGCTCACTGCAATGTCCACCTCCCAGGTTCAAGTGATTCTCCTTCCTCGGCCTCCTGAGTAGCTGGGACTACAGCTACGTGGCACCACGCCGGGCTAATTTTTTGTATTTTTAGTAGAGACGGGGTTTCACCCTCTTGGCCAGGCTGGTCTCAAACTCCTGGCCTTAAGTGATCTGCCTGCCTTCACCTCCCAAAGTGCTGGGATTACAGGCATGAGCCACCACACCCGACCACTTTAAGGAAAGTTTTAAAATTTATAACTCATTCTACTTAATGAATGTGCACATGTTTGGAAAACTGTTCTCCTCCTCCCTGACCGGTCCTTTCTTCTCAAATTCTGTCTCTTGGTGAGCTGCCATTCTCTCTGTGCCCACTCAAGAATATTGTTCTTCAGGGTTCTTTTAACCCTGACAGAGTCAATTCTCATAGCACACCAATGGGCCCCCGAGTAAACTGGCTGTGTAGCTTGTCGTGTCCCAAACTTACCATTATGTGAAAAGAGCAATTTTCTTGTTCTTTAAGGCAGTTTGATTTCAAGATTCTATAATTTCTAACTATTTTGTGTTTGAAATAACCCTAAACATATAAAAACGGGTATTATTATATTTTCTCATTTGTAGAAAATAAAGGTAAGTGACTTGCAAAATACCACAAAGTCTGAAAGTAGCACAACTAGGAACTGAATTTAGTTCTACAGATGAAATCAGAAAGGACGTGCTTATGTAAAATGATTGACCATAGTGGAGTCAAACATGGATTATGTGCTGATAGAATTATCACAAAAAAACAAACCAACAAACAGCAACATAATGCTCAGATTCCTCCATGACAACAGCTGCCTGGAGTTCAGGCCTGCATGCATCCAGAAGAAGCATGATCTCTTTAGTCCAACATATTCACTGTTTGTGCACAGTAATCCCATTGTCCTTCCTTATCTTGCATTGATCCTACTGGCATTTGAGTTTACCCCAATTGTGAGCTATTTCATGGCAGCACCTTATGTTTTTATCTTTCACAGTGGGGTTTCCAAATTTAGCTACCCTACAGAGGCTTTCCATTATTCTAGGTGTGGAGATGGCCAGCAAGCCAGACAAGACCAGGCCAAAGCCAAAGCTTGACCAATTCCACCAATAGAAAGCATCAAAAGCTGCTTTTTTTTTCTTTTTTCTTTTTTCTTTTAATTATACTTTAAGTTCTAGGGTACATGTGCACAACGTGCAGGTTTGTTACATAGGTATACATGTGCCATGTTGGTTTCCTGCACCCATTAACTCATCATTTACATTAGGTATTTCTCCTAAAGCTATCCCTCTCCCAGACCCCCACTCCCTGACAGGCCCTGGTGTGTGATGTTCCCTGCCCTTTGTCCAAGTGTTCTTACTGTTCAATTCCCACCTATGAGTGAGAACATGCGGTGTTTGGTTTTCTGTCCTTGTGATAGTTTGCTGAGAATGGTGGTTTCCAACTTCATCTACATCCCTGCAAAGGACATGAACTCATCCTTTTTTATGGCTGCATAGTATTCCATGGTATATATGTGCCACATTTTCTTCATCCAGTCTATCACTGATGGACATTTGGATTGGTTCCAAGTCTTTGCTATTGTGAATAGCACCACAACATGCACATGTATGTTTATAATAAGCTGCTTTTAAATGCAGACTGTTGATTGCACCCTCAATTCCTTGTTCCACACACCAAAAAGGCAACACTAATAGGAGCCAATGCAGCTAAGTGGTTTTGTAGTCTGCTGCTCCATTCCAAAGGAGGAAAGGCAAAATGCCTCATGCCACATCAGAATACAGGAACTCATGCTTCATGGTAGCCTTCCAGGATAGAGAGGGAGGAGAGCAAGGGAGAGTCTCAGAGCAGCTCCACAGACCTCCCCGCCTCTCATATTCAAAAGCATTCCAGGGGGTTCTTCCCAGACTTAGATCAGGTGTGGTTCACGCTTTGCCTGGGTGGCCATTGTAGATACACACGATGGCAGAGTTCCTCTACAGGGAGCCTGTTTGCAAACATGGTCTACATTTTGTGAATGTGAAACTGTAATAGAGAAAGTCAGAATTTTTCTTTCGTTTTTTCATTCTAATAGAAAATTCAAAGGATATATAATTTTATATATAATATAAAATTAATGGTTGTCTATCACTTCTATGAACGTTTTCCATACAATTATGGTAAAATGTTAATATTGAGGTAGTAATATACAGCTTTTCTGATGATACATAATCATTTTTAGCTTTGCTTTTCTGAAAACACATTATACTAATGATGCAAAGCTTTTGTTTCTTAAGAGTTGAATTTGAATGACGCAAGATTTTTCAAGGGTCAAAAGTAACAATTTTTCCCCTTAATATATTAATTTATGAAGGCAGAGAACAAAGAACATTGATGTGCAATTTAGAGCCATTAGTGTAAGCTGTCAATTATTGAGCCCTACCCAATCTTAACCCTTTCTGCACTGTAATTTGGAGCCTTTGATTTCTGTTCACTGTAGGTCCTGTGCCTCGCCACTAATCCCCACTGCCTAGAGGTGCTCAGAATTTAAACTACAATATTTGCATGGAAGAGCAACCCAAGTTTCCCTTTGGTAACAAATAGAAATTTGATTTGTCTCCTGGGAATCACCACAGGACGTGGAGCAGTGAGGGCCACTCACAAGAACATGTTTTTACAAGTTTTCACCTCATTTGAAAACAGTTCCTTTTTAATTCTCACAAGCTGGCATTTCCCTTCCATGTAAAATCCTTCTAAATTTCAGACCAATTTACTTAAATCAGGGTTTTTCAACCTGAGCATCAGTGACACTGAGCTGGATCATTCTTTTGCGTGTGTCCTGTCCTGTGAAGTGCTGAGGTCTGTCAACATCGCTCGTTTTCACCCACTCGCTGCCAGGAGCAAGTCCTTCCCCAGTCCCTGAACGCTTCTAACCAAAAATGTTTTCACGTTTCCAAATTTTCCCAAGACGCAATTTACCGCCATTTGAGAACCACTGGGTCAGATGATTAGTGACACACCGTACTCCTGACTTGGTTTTGTTAAGTAACAGAAGATACAGATTTGGGTTGCAGACAGTGACAATTTTAAAGATATTGCAAAGCTTAGGGACAGAAAATGAGCAATCCTCATTTTCTAAAAAAATTAAAGCAACAAGCCCCTTTGGCTTAGCAATTGGATTATCAAAGAAAAGCTGTCAAGGTTTTTATGGAAATAAGTAGTATTATTACTGAATTGTAAAAAAAGAAAAGGAAAATAAAAGCTATCGACATTACTTCCTCAAATTGGGTAGTCCAAAGGTGAAGTGAAAAGGAGGAAATATAATTATGGTAAATGGATTCAAATACTTTAAATTTGGAAACAGAGGTTTGAGGCCATGTTTTCAAACACAAAAGGATAAGAATTAGAAGTGAATATATTTCCAGTAACATAGAACTGGAAAGACTTCAAAGAGGCTGGACTTTTCTTTTTCTCTTACCACTGTATAATTTTGTGATGGGTAGTCCAGAGATAGTTCAGAGAAACTTAATTGCCATCATTTTTCTGAGGCTCATTCTACCGTTGAGCTTCCGTCATTTTCATCACCCACTGTCATCCTTACATTGTCTTTTTACTGCAAGTGGCTTCTGTAACACCCGTCATTACATCAACTTCCTCAGGAATGGGGAAACTAGAAAGGATTAAATGCAACTGAGTCACCATCTTTTTTTTAATTATTATTATTGTTATACTTTAAGTTCTAGGGTACATGTGCACAGTGTGCAGGTTTGTTACATATGTGTACATGTGCCATGTTGGTGTGCTGCACCCATCAACTCATCATTTACATTAGTTATATCTCCTAATGCTATCCCTCCCCACTTCCCCCTCCCAACAATAGGCCCCAGTGTGTGATGTTCCCCTTCCTGTCTCCAAGTGATCTCATTGTTCAATTCCCACCTATGAGTGAGAACATGCGGTGTTTGGTTTTCTGTTCTTGCGATAGTTTGCTGAGAATGATGGTTTCCAGCTGAATCCATGTCCCTACAAAGGACACGAATGCATCCTTTTTTATGGCTGCATAGTATTCCATGGTGTATATATGCCACATTTTCTTAATCCAGTCTAAACAGCCTCATCAAAAAGTGGGCAAAGGATATGAACAGACACTTCTCAAAACAAGGCATTCATACAGCCAACAGACACATGAAAAAATGCTCATCATCACTCGCTATCAGAGAAATGCAAATCAAAACCACAATGAGATACCGTCTCACACCAGTTAGAATGGCAATCATTAAAAAATCAGGAAACAACAGGTGCTGGAGAGGATGTGGAGAAATAGGAACACTTTTACACTGTTGGTGAGTCACCATCTTTTTAAAGAGCTTCCCTGAAAGTTCCATTCAACAACTTCCACTTATATCTTGTTATCCAAAACTATGACCCTTGGCCATCTCTATCTCTAAGAAAGATTGTGAAAAGTAATCTTTATTTTTACCCAGGCTCATGGTTACCTCAACACGTCAGAGTGCTGTTACCGTGACATACAAATGCAATGGATATAGTTCAAGCAATACATAAAAAGATTGAATGTTAAGGACGGAGGAGGAATGTCAGAATTAATTTTAACGTTTCACAAGCATATTATTTATGCACTAGTTACAGGTTTTGACATTTGCTCAATATGTATCTTTATATGCACTTATTTGTTTAACTTCCTTTTATTTGTTTACAAAATAAACTTTATTATACATGATAATGGAAAAATCCTTTTCCCTGATATATGCAATGTATGTGGATATCAAACTGTGTCACTAAGCTGGTGATGCTGCCGTTTCATTGCATGGAATCTCTTCTTCTGCATCAAAGATAAAAGTTGTTGAAAGAAAAATTCAAGGGAGGTTTAGAAAACAGAAATGGAACAGTAGCCAATATGCTCAGAAGGTTGTCATCCAACGAAAAACAGATCCAGTGATGCCGGCAGCTTCCAGAACATTCTTTCTCTCCTTGCTCTGCCTCCAGCTCTTGTTGCAACCTCTGGCCTTGATGAACAACAATGACCCCAGGCCCACCCCCAGTCCAGAGGCACAGCTCTCTACAGTCTTCTTTATACTGTGCCAGCTTCCCACACGATTGGTAAGGCAGGGCTTTCCAACCTCGGCACTGTGGACATGTTGGGCCAGATAGTCCTTTGTTGTGGTGATCTGTCCTGGACACTGCAGGATGTTTAGCAGCATCTTTGTCTTGTGTGTACTAAATGCCATCAGCACATCCCCAATTTTGACCACCAAAAATGTCCCCTGGAGGGCAGGGAGAACAAAGCCATCCCCCGCTGCAAACCACTGGAATGATGTTATGCCTATAATACATTCTCTATTCTACAATACTCGTTTCAGCTCTACTCCCTTGGCTAAATTCTGGTTAATATAGAAGATAACTAGAAAAGTACAATCAGATGATTCAATAATGTAGAATTTTTGCTGAAGACTTCTTTTTTCTACTTTTAATTTCAGTGGTGTAAGTGCAGGTTTGTTACACAGGTAAACTTGTGTCATGGGGGTTTGTTGTTGTACAGATTATTTCATCACTCAGGTATTCTGCCTAGTACCCACTGGTTACTTTTCCTGATCCTCTCCTTCCTCCCACCCTCCACCCTCCAATAAGGCCCCATCGTGCATTGTTCTCCTCTATGTGTCCACATGTTCTCATCATTTAGCTCACAGTTATAAGTGTTCCTGCATAGTTTGCTAAGGATGGTGGCCTCCAGCTCCATCCATGTCTCTGCAAAAGACATAATCTTGTTCTTTTTTATGGCTGCATAATATTCCATGGTGTGTATTTACCACATTTTCTTTATCCAATCTATCATTGACGGGCATTTAGGTTGACTCCATCTCTTTGCTATTGTGCTAGTGCTGCAGTGAATATACCTGTGCATGTATCTTTATAATAGAATGATTTATATTCCTTTGGGTATATACCCAGTAATAGGATTTCTGGGTTGAATGGTGCTCTTACACATTAAAAACTTCCAAGACTGAGGCTGGGTCTCTATTTTCTAAACAGAAAAATTAGAAAATGTAAACACCTTTTTAGACTATCTCCTTGATGTAACAAGGACTAAAGGAAAATTGAAATGGAAATAATTTCTCACCAAGTGATGTAATGTTTTCCCCTGTTGTGCCTAGTGCTGGCTAAAATCAGCTCATGTTGTCATAGAGCCATACCTCTCTGCTTGGGAAACACTCATGTATGCTAACTAAACGATAGGAAGCCCAGTTAGAGGATGTGAATTATCCAAGATTTGGGTAGAGAAAGAACACATGCCATTAATTTTTACATTTTCTAAATTTCTGATGTCTCTATATTCATGATCATCCCAACATATGTCATTCTCTTTCAAGAATGCCCAGGCATTCAGGCATCCACAATTCTTAGACCCTAGAATACAAGCTATGTGGCTCTAGGCAGCTAGAGTACTTGTGTTTGGAAATGCGATACATTCCCAGTACTCTGCAAGGTAACAGATTGACGTTGGTTTATCAAACAGTTATGGTACCTAGCCTTGTGCAGTGTAACACCTAATAGCCGATTTGCTTAAAGGGTCAAACACAGCAACAACAAATCTAAGAAAACCCTTATTCTTCATCAAATAGAAAGTATGTATGAAGTTTACTTCAAATTCAAACAAATACGCACGTTGGCTTTTTATTCCTGTGTGTATTTATAATTGGATTTATCCACTAGGAAGACCCTATCCTCAATCTGACTCTGTCTTTTTGCTAACATACAGCATCAGTTCTATTTCAGTTCTATTTCTGGGCATATAATTGTAACTGAAGAAAAACATAGTTCTTTGAGTCCAAAAATCACTACATTGCTTTATTTCTGTCCATAGAGAAGTCAATACATTTTCCAGTCCAACTTGATTTTCTTTTCATTATGTTGCTAAATAGATTTCCATGATTTTATTTGGAGTTACAAGGAAACACAGGAAACATTAAATGGAAACATGCCGAGATCACGTAGCCAGATACCCTGACAGTCTTGGACTTTGTGGACCTCATTTGCATGTGCAACTCAGATTAGTTTAACGAGAAATAATGTTCACACGGCAGCAAGTGAACACGGCCTCAAGTGAAACTCAGGAAGTCGTACACTAACTTATATTTACATTCCCCTATTATTGCTCTTCTTCGAGTTGTAATTCAAAGCTCTGGTTTACATTTGTTACAGAGGCTGATACTTCAGTGGTGAGAGGAAAGACATCCATCTGTCTTAGGTGAATAACGCCTTTAACGTGCCTGGAGGCTTTGCTCTTTGTGCCTCATGATCGATTAAGCAAGTTCATTCTTCCATGCGTCTAGGCTCAGACGTGAAGTCTATGTCAAATGTAGCACGAGCTGGTCTCTGCGGCCTTGAGTTGGGAGGACTGCTAAAAACATGCAGAACCAACAGCCAGTGGCCCGCCGGGCTGCGCTTGCAGCATACAGACCACCCCTGTGAAGCAATTCCATGCAACTCAAATCCCAAACGGAAAGCCAAATCTGAAAGTTTTAACTGACCTCTGCAGGCAGCATTTTATCTAATGGCCTATTGCTTCTCCGCTTTGCCCATTTAGTGCTGACTTGGGCAATGTTAACAACGAAAATAGTTGCTTATGTGAATTCAAAACCTGGAAACATTCACATTCAATGCCATATACCTGGTATCTCTTGGAAAAACGATGATACCTGGCAATTCTCAAACCAGGCATCTGCCTAGTGACAAACAGGGAGGAAAAAAAGACAGCATCTGCATCTGTACGTTGTGAAATCTGTAGTTCCCACAGTCCTTCCCACCATCTTGATCTGGCCGTTATTTTTACCAATATGGACCTAGCAAGCATATGAGTTTATGACTCTTACTTCTGTCTATATCTCATAAGAGCATCGTTTTACACTTATCCATTTTATTTGAGCCCAGTGATATATTCAATGGCATCTTACACAAACCCCTCTTTCAAAAAATGACTTAAGGATGTCCATACCTGTTTGAGCAACTGTTCTTCATGGTTAAGGGCAGGTGCTGTGAAGTCAGATTCTTTGGTTTTTTGTCCTACCACTGATGCTTACAAGCTGTATGACTGGGGCAAGCCTCTATTTCTCCGAGCCTCAGTTTTCCTCTTCTGCACAATAGAGGTACTAATGTTTCACTCCTCATAGAGTGACTGTTAGGAACAAATTAGAGAGCGCAGGCAAAGCACTTAGCATGCTGCTTTGTATAAAGGAACTCTCAGTGTTTGCTGTGACTGGTGCTGCTGTTATCACTGCTGATGCTGTTAATTATTTTCTCAGCAGAGACATATTATTTTCTCAGCAGGTGTTACGTCAGGCACTGCCCACCGCTTCCTTCCTTCTAACCTAGTCTCCCTCCTACAGCCAGTGATGCTTTAACCACAAAGCAGATGGAAATCTTGGTGTCTTCCTCCAAAGTATGGCATCCTCAGCCATCTACTTCTCTGTCCAGCCTCCTCCTTCTGTGTGATATCTCATCTTCCAGCTCCAACTGAGGTAGGAGACTGGCAGGACTTCTTTTCTGGTCACAACCCTGCTGACCAAAACAGGATCTGGTACAGATGGGATGAAGTGAAGAAACTGGCTGAAACCAGCAGATGGTGCTGAAAACAATCCCTAGCTGCCATCACTCCATCACTGTGATTTAGCATAAGACACTTCCACCGGTGCTGTGACAGTTTACAAATGCCATGGCAACAATCAGGAAGTCACCACCCCTTTCCATGACAGTGACCTGGAAGTTACCACCCTTTTCTAGAAAGTTTGAAGTAACCCACCTTCAATTTGCATTAACCACCCCATAATTTGCATACAATTGAAAGTAGGTATAAGTGGGTATGAATACAGTTGCCAATAGCCCATAGGCTGCTGACTCTGGGTGCACTGACTATGAGTGAGCCCTGCTCCACAAGGAACAGTACCATTCAATAAACAATTGCTGTCTAACATCATTAGCTCACCCTTGAATTATTTCCTGGGCAAAGCCAAGAACCCTCTCAGGCTAAGCCCCAATTTTGGGGCCCATGTGTCCTGCATCACTGCCACAAGGATTTTCTTCAGTCCCCTGTCTTTCCCATGGTCTTTCTTGCTGCAGGCCCTTTAGATGTGCTTTCCCCTCTTTCTGGAGCTCCTGTCTCTCCCATCTGCATCTTCTTATCTTCTACTTGCTGATTCACCATAGTGGGATCAATAGTCAGTTTCTTATGGAAGAATTCTCCAACCTCCTTAACAGGGACACATTCTTTCATCATGAACTTTTAAGATTTTTTTTTAAATTTTAAATTTGTATGGGTACATAGTAGACATATATATTTATAGGGTACGTGAGATATTTTGGTACAGGCATGCAATGTATAATAATCACATCAGGGTAAATGGGGTCTCCATCCGCTCAAGCATTTATCGTTTCTTTGTCTTAGGAACATTCCAATTATACTTTTACTTGCTTTAAAATGAGCTTTTAAGACTTTCTCTTTCACGATTTACATTTGTTAGTGTCATTATTGAGTATCCTCCAACGCATTGCATGCCCCGGGAGGAAGTGCTTCGCTGTCTAGCCCAGAATTTGGAACCCCACCAGTGAGCAATAAATATTTGAATGAATAATTAATAATGAATTAATAAGACTGCAGCAGACTCACATTTAAATACTCTACTTAAACTCACGGTGAATACAATTCTGTAATAAATCCTATGTGAAGCAAATCACCTACCTTGAAATTCAAGGGTAACACTGATTTCAGAACACCAGATTGAGTGATAATGAGGTCCCTTCAAAATGCCAATATTTGGGGAAACAAAAAAAGTGATCCTTGTGATAGCTGGGGTTCTTTGGCTGAAAATAACTTTCTATTTCTTGGGCTGCTGAGGAGGGCTTAAATCCCAGGAATTATCTTTGTTGTGTCCAGAAGATGAACAAACATATTCAACATAAAAGTCTCTGAGAAAATAAAGAGAATTCTGTTTTCTCCTTCCCCCTACAAAATGCGTTTCAGTATTTGGAAGTCTAAAGGAAACACTGAAACCCCAGAGATGTGAAGAGACTCTGCAATTCACATTAGGAATTCCTCGTTAATTGATCTTACTCAGATGAAAATGATTCCTCTCTTACTTACGAGATTTTTACAGCACACATTTCAACAGGCATATGATAAACTCTGTTAATGTTCTACGGTATATTCATTCTTCTCTTCTTTATTAAGGTGAGTAACTCATATTCTATTAAAAAGCAGGAATCTAGCTGGGTGTGGTAGCTCTTGCCTGTAATCCCTGCACTTTGAGAGGCTGAGACAAGGCAGATAACTTGAAGCCAGGTGTTCAAGATCAGCTTGGGCACCATGGTGAAACCCTGTCTCTACAAAAAATACAAAAATTAGCTGGACGTGATGGTGTGTACCTGTAGTCCCAGCTACTCAAGAGGCTCAGGTGGAAAGATTGTTTGAGCCTGGGAGGTCCAAGCTGCAGTGAGCTGAGATCCTGATACTGCACTCCAGCCTGGGTGACAGAGTGAGACCCTGTCCCTGCCCCAAATCCCCCCCAAAAAACAGGAATCTTTCAATTTTGACTAATAATTACTAAGTATACATCTCCAGTGGAGATGGGGCTTCCTGGAAAGATTCATGACACTGATACCTGGGAGACCTAATTGGTGTTACCCTTCCATATTACCTTTGTTTTGCATGGAATTAGGTTGTAATGGCTGGAGAGGCAGCACACATCTTAAAAACCATGAGGAAAAAATGTCTATGCAAGACATCTAGATATCCTGCATAGACATCTTATCTTCTACTTGTTGATTCACCGTAGTGAGACCAATAGTCAGTTTCTCATGGAAGAATTCTCCAACCTTCTTAACAGGGACACATTCTTTCATCATTGCAGAATTTTGTGTAAGAGAACTATCACCTCTCTTTATGGAATTCTTATGGATTTTTTCTCATTACTTGCAGTAAACACAACCCCAATCAATAGAAAATCATAAAACTTCTCACAATTTGGCATAGATGATAGTTAGTGAGGCACATTCCCATTTGTTCTTCCAGATACGGACAAAAACTATGATGTGTTCACCTGCATATCCTTATGGTGTCTTGCTTACAATACGCTATTTTATTTTGAAACCTAACCCCTGAGGTGATGGTATTGAGAGGTAGGTCGGCCTTTGGGAAGTGATTGGATCACAAGGACTCTGTCCTCGTGAACTGAATTAGTGACCTTACTAAAGAGGCTGAGGGAACTTGAGGGGTGTTGGTCTCACCCCTTCTGCTATGTGAGGACACAGAACAATTGGGCCGTCTTTGAAGCAGACGAGGGGCCTTTACCAGACACCGAGTCTGCTGGTACCTTGATCTTGAACTTCCCAGTTTCCAGAACTGTGAGCAATAAATCCACGCTGTTTATAAATCACACAGTCTAAGGTATTTTGTTACAACAGCCCAAACTGACTAAGGTACCCAATTATGCCATTTTTGTCATTTTTACATCTGGTTCTATCGATTTATTAGCATCTTGGGTAAGAGCTATTTTTTTCCTGCTTCTTTTCATGACTGGTAATTTTGAATTGGATGATAGAAATTTTAAATCTTACACTATGGAATGATGGATATTTTTATATCCCCATAAATATTCTCTAGTGTGTTCTGAAACATAGTTTTGTTATTTAGAATAAGTTTGGTTTCTCAAGCCTTGCTTTTAAAGTTTGTTAATGTGAGTTTAAATTATATTTTAGGCTGACGAAAATTCATCCTCCTACAGGGTAAGCATCACTAATCTGAAAATCTGAAATCCTAAATGCTCCAAATCTGAAAATTTTTGAGTGCCACGTGACACCACAAGTCATATTATTTATTTTCACTGTATTAATGGTATGTCATGTTTTTTAATTGTTAAGTACTTGTATGTGAATAAGTATAAGAAAATATTTGGGCCAGGCATGGTGGCATATGCTTGTAATCCCAGCACTTTGGGAGGCCGAGGGAGGAGGATCACTTGAGCTCAGGAGTTCAAGACCAGCTCAGGCAACGTAGTGAGATCTTATTCTACTAAAAATGAAAAAAAAGTAATAAACAGGCATGGTGGTGCATGCATATAGTCCTGGATACTCAAGAGGCTGAGGCAGGAGGATGGCTTGAGCCTGGGACATTGAAGCTTTAGTGAGAAGTGATTGTACTACTCCTTTTCAACCTGGGTAAGAGAGGAAGACCCTGTCTCCCAGGGAGGGGTGAAGGGAGAGAGAGAGAGAGAATAATTGCATATCGGTAGCATACAAATTCAGAATCAGGAATGATAGCTTTGGCAAACATTTGCAGATTGCCCACGTAGGTTGCTGAGATAGTGACACCTTGGCTTTCTGACAGTTCAATGTACACAAACTTTTTTCATGCACAGAACTATTAAACTATTGTATAAAATTACCTTCAGGTTATGTGTATAAGATGTATATGAGACATAAATAAATTTTGTGTTTAGACTTTGATCTCATCCCCAGGATGGCTCATTTCATATATAAATGCAAACATAAAATTTGAAAAAACATCCAAAATCCAAAACACTGTGGTCCCAAGTGTTTCAGATAAGGTATACTCAACCTATACCAAGGGAATAGCTTTCTGAGGACTCTATCTGATTTCCCAACTATTGAAAGGCACTTAAATGTTTGACTAGTTGGAGCAAAATCTAATCCAAAGCCTGTATGACTGCAGGCCTTATGAGTATAATTCTGCATACTTCTCTCTAGGCACCCCTCCCTGGACTCAGATGGTTTGCAGATTGGAACTCAGACAAAGACTCCAAGGGGCTCCTCTTCAGGTGTCCACACAATTCTTCCGTGTAGCTCCCTCCACTCTGTTGCTTTTTCTCACAGCTAATGGCTATCTTGGCTTACCTAAGCTGTGTCCCCTCAACTCAGTGAAACCATAGCCATTCTGTTTTATGCTGCAGCCTACATAATCTCCAAATAGCTGGAGTAATTACAGGGTTTGCTTGTTCCTCTCTCTGAGATCAGCGTCTTGCACTAACTGTTATCCCACACCGGGAAATCAGTTTTCATTTGTTTTGTTTTCTTGTTGTTTTGAATCAGAATGTTAAATTCAGTCACAATTACTCCTTTGCGACCAAAGAAATGTACCTTTTGGCAATTATTTTAGAGAAGTACTTACAGTGATCAGTATTCTGGTATCCACAAGAATACTAAAAATTATTCCAAGAATTTAACTTGGCAAGTATTTAGAAACAAACATTGTGTGCCAGTCACTATACCTGACTCTGATCTTTAAAAAATGAATAAAGTCCTATCTCTATCCTCATGGCAGTCACAGTCTTCCTAGAGAGAAAACAAACATCTCAAATGCAAAGCGATAGGTGTCATACCAGAGACATATGAAGAACAGAGTAAGAACAGATCTATTTGCACAAATACAGAATTTACACAGCAGCTACCAAAAAAAAAAAACCAAATACACACACACACACACACACACACACACACACACACACAAACTTGACTCACTGGATTTATGCCAGAAGGAGGCTTGCTTATTATCATCCTGGTTAGCCTAACATTTATGGAGATTCTAAATATTTGGACAGGAATAATATATGTGCACCTCAAATACTATCACACTTCTTTTTTGTTGTTAAATTGAGATAGAATCTCACTCTGTTGCTTGGGCTGGAGTGCAGTGGTGCGATCTCAGCTCACTGCAGCCTCTGCCTGCTGGGTTCAAGTGATTCTTCTGCCTCAGCCTCCCGAGTAGCTGGGATTACAAAAACCCACCATGTCACCTGGCTAATTTTTGTATTTTTAGTAGAGACAGGGTTTCACCATGTTGGCCGGACTGGTCTTGAACGCCTGACCTCAAGTGATCCGTCTGCCTACACCTCCAAAGTGCTGGGATTACAGGCATGAGCTACCACACTCAGCCTATTATAATTATTATTTATTATAAATATTCACTAGTGTTTGGGAACTTTCTAATACTGATTTTTTCATTGAAGAAAGATGAGTGAAAATTTCAAAAATTTTATTTTCTTTCCCCCAGACTGTTGCAGCCTGAAACAAGCAGTATTTCAGGAAAACCCAGTTCCCACTTGGAGGACAATGAAGATCTTTCCACAAAATTTAGTCAACAAACATTTACTGAGTACTCACTGTGTTCTTGGCACAATCATCACTGGAAAATAAAACACAAAGAAAATGATCATTTTGTCATTTTGATCATTTGTCCACATAGACAGTCGGGAAATTTATGCCAACTTATAACACTATTCTCAGAGCGACATCTATTTACTGCATCCCTTCAGTAAGTCATATATGTGCAGAAACCTTGAAAATGTGACAAATTTTAGTATGCATACATTGAAAAGCCTAACTTGTGTTAGCTGAGATATGTGGGTTTATTACCAATAAAGATCAAGTTTTTGAATATTAATTGAAACGTAAAATTATAAAGACTTGCCATTCTGAAAATCGTGTACTACAAATTGGTCCCACAGAATTCAAAGGGCATTTGAGATCAACATTTGACTCACGTAAAAATATAAAAGTTGAAAATATTACAGCACCAATTATTAAAAGACATACTATCATTCTAGACTCTTTACCCTGATGTTTCTAATCTTCAAAGTAGCTTATAGCCTCATCAAATATAGCTGGACTGATCTAACTTTACAAAGCCTGTATTCTTCTGTTTGTGCTGCTATAACAAAGTATCTTAGACTAGGTAACTTACAAAGAACAGAAATGTATTTCTTGTGGCTGGAGGCTGGGAAGTTCAAGATCCAGTTGCTGGTATTGGTGTCTGGTGAGTGTTGCTCTCTGCTTCCAAGATGGCACCTTGTGGCTGGATCCTCAAATAGCAGATGGTGCAAAGGCAAGAAAGCACTCCCTTCAGAGTTGAGCCCTTTTATAAGGATGCTAATCCCCTTTATGAGGGTGGAACTCTCATGACTTAATCACCTCCCAAAAGCCACAGCTCCTAATACTGTTGCATTGGGGATTAACTTTCAACAGGAATTTTAGAGAGAACACCATCATTCCAACCATAGCAGGGTACAATATGATTAGTACCCCTGGAATTGCACAGAAAAGAGATACTGGCCTTTCCCTTCAAACATACATACACCGAAGGCTCTGGGCTAACAGGCCAAGGCCGGAAGTGTTAAAGGAGGCTGGATCCCATCACCCAGAAGACTTACCACTTCAGAATTTCAGATGGCCCCAGCCTGAATTTTTATGGGCATCCCAGTGAGTGGGCTCCAAGATGAAGACCCTTCTCTGGGCCTCAGTTTCTCTCTTCTCTTTTGTGCTTTGATCTCTGTTCTAAAATCCTGCCTTTTATAGGGATAGCTGGAGCATGTGGGAAGATGGTGTCTTAAATATTTCCTGTAGATTGTCCATTTCAACTCCAACCGAGCCACTGTTCTCAACAAAGCACCCGGAGAGGCGGCAAGCAGCTGTGTCCTGAAATGTTCAAGGGCAGCCAAAATTGCTTTGGAATCTTGATCAAGACATCTGGTGAAGACATCTCTAACATAAAATCTCATTTGAGATGAAATATAGCTGTATGTAAATAAAATGCATCCTATGTAAGCACAACAAAGTCCACTAACTGTAATTTAATGACCTATATGTTTTAAATGTTTCAACTAAAAGATGATTTACAATTACATAAACTAAAATATTAACTTAAAAAATAATTTTGTATTTAGGAAACCTAGATATAAAGAATAATAAAAATAATAAACAAGTAGAATTAAAAAAAAACATAGCTGAATACAAATTTGTTATATAAAATCAATAGCATAACAGTATCATAATAATTATAAAAGGACCTAAAATGCAAATGGGAAAAAATCTCTAAAGTGACAAATTTTATGTAATATCTAGGAAAAATGAACAAAATCTTCAGTCTTTCCTTTTCAGTGTAGCTGTCCATAGACATGCAGTCTCAGACCTGAATTCTGACTCTTGAGGTAAGTCTCTATTTCCTGATGCTCACTACCATATCTCCTCCTTGCCCTGGATTAGCAGAGAATGCAAAGCAAAAACCTCTCTATAAAATTATAAAATGATTAAAATTGGGTGTACAAACTTTGAAATGATTACTAAGGGATATTTGCAATATTATGTACTGTCAAAATTTTGGCAGTTTACACAATGAGAGGTAAATGACACACTGATCATATTTTCTAATTTAATTTGGATTTTAATTCTAGTTTTAACTCTAATTCAACTTCTACATGATATTTAAAATATAAAAATCAGAAGATTTTCTGCAATTTTTTATATTATTATAAAGGAGATATAAAATCATAATAGAAACTACACAAATAGAGAACAAAAGAAAATATCAAGTGACAGATAATGTTTGTGTGTACATGCACGTGAGTCTATGTGTTTTTATGCACACCAATGTAATAAAATTTTAAAAAAGAAAAGGAAGCATTTATTGGCTCTGATAAAATGAACACATTGACTGATGTGCCCCGTTGCTTTGCAGCATATGTCACCACCAGGAGATAAGCTCTGAAGATTTACTGTTTCTCATGGCTCTTTGAGTTCAGGGAATTATGTATTTTATTTTCCTTTCATTTGAACTGACCTTGATTTTGTAATTCTGAAGATAGTAAAAATCATCTTATGTCTTACAAAGTATGTGACTGCATCACACTTTCATCATTTTTTAGACTATATTATGAAAACATAAAGGACTAAATCAAGCACATTTTGCCTAAGCACCATTTTGTGTTGGATATAGCTACATTGCCACATCTATCCATCACTGGCCGTCTCTGGATAACCATTAAGTCGGTATCAGACAGCTTGGAGGTTGTGCTGCTGTAACAACTGTAAAATTTGGTGGCTTAACAAAATAAAACTTTTTTTTTCCTTGTTCCTGCCAGTCTGATGTAATTGAGTGTTTTTTGTCTAGGCACAACCTTTTAATTTGGGCTGCATGTTTTTTACAAAAAGCTGGTACACTATATTATAGTCATCTGCTTTCACCAATCCACATGAATGAAAAAGGAGAACTATTACATTTTGTTATTAAACAGTCTTTTATGAAAAATATGCACAAGTATTATCATATACTCTCACTTCAGTGCAAGAAAGACTTGGAAATACAATTTCCTGTGAACCCAGAAAGAGGAGAAAAAATAGGACACAGAAAGCTCACTGCAGTGTCTACGTGATGGGTTCGCCCTACAGATACACACATTGTTTCCCAATAGGTCTGTCATATTTTTAACATCTCCTCAAGGTTAATAATGTTGGTCTATAACCAACACGTAGGAATTTTTTGAAATTAAGATGATTTTTAATATGCTCTTTTCCTTTGGCATAGAAGCTGTAGAGATAAAGCTGGAAGTCCCTGAACGTTCCTTTACTAACAAGCTGAAGAAACTTTATAAATATGAAGGTCCCAGACAGAAGGCTGATCTGATGATCTCCCCGGTCTAACTTTGCTTGAAGGCTATCTTACACCTGGATTTTCCAGTTATATGTGTCAATTTACATTTTAGTATTTTAAAGCTTAAAAAGACATGGGTCTTTTAATAATATTATATCTTCAATCCATGAACACGGGTGTCTGTCAGTGCTTACAACAGTGATCTACGGATTTAATGCAGCCTCAATTCCAATGCATTTTTTACATGTAAAGTAATTTTATTTTTGTTTAACCTTCAGCTTGTCAACTTCTTTCCTTGTGCAGCATTTGTCTTGTTTGGATACTTACCTAAACCCATATTAGAAACGTAGTGCATGTTACTTAGCGATTCCGCCTTGAGTCTGTAGCCACATGACTAAGGTGTTTTGAATAAAGGCCTATCTGTATGCCAGATAAAACTTTAGGAACTCTTACTGCCCATTCTTTCACAGAAATTCTACCTCTATCCTGATGTAATTAGGTTAAGAAAATTAAAGGCTTTTGTCATGTCATAAACATGACAAAAGGAAAAATTTTTCCGACTACTAATATGCAATAAGAAATCTTTCTTTCAAGTACCAAATCAATTTCTTCAACTGTACAATGTATTCTATCTAATTTGATAGTTTTCAGATATAATCCATTAGCAATAAAATATCATAAAATTATGACTATGAAAACAGAGTAAATGGAATAATTCAAATAATGAGTAAAATAAAACAACATTTATTATGGAATTTGTCATCAGTATATAATTATATATTTAAATTTTTCTATATATACATAAGATCACAGCCAAGAAGGTTAAGTATAATTTCAAATTTTCAGTGAGTTGGGCTATTTTATCAAATTTGAAAATATTCACTCTTACCACTTACTTCAAACAGTGATATATACATTTGTTTAGACAATAATATTTAAGGACCTTTTCCTCTTCAGAATAATACAAAAATTAAATGATGCATTGAAGATTCTACTAAAGAAAATTTACTTTTTGAAAATGACTTCAGCACTGAATATTTGTAAGAATTTTTCTAGTTAATTTCAGCTCTTTCCAGGATCTCTCTNGTAAATGGAATAATTCAAATAATGAGTAAAATAAAACAACATTTATTATGGAATTTGTCATCAGTATATAATTATATATTTAAATTTTTCTATATATACATAAGATCACAGCCAAGAAGGTTAAGTATAATTTCAAATTTTCAGTGAGTTGGGCTATTTTATCAAATTTGAAAATATTCACTCTTACCACTTACTTCAAACAGTGATATATACATTTGTTTAGACAATAATATTTAAGGACCTTTTCCTCTTCAGAATAATACAAAATTAAATGATGCATTGAAGATTCTACTAAAGAAAATTTACTTTTGAAAATGACTTCAGCACTGAATATTTGTAAGAATTTTTCTAGTTAATTTCAGCTCTTTCCAGGATCTCTCTGTTCAAAGAAATACCATCTTTGTAATAATTTATGTGAATACTTTACAAATCAAAAATTAATCCACAAGACTGTGTTACCATAATCACTAATTTTATCAAGTCCCCCAAATAATTTCTATATCAGTTTTCTTGATTATAAAATGTCAATAATATGGACACACTCTTAATATCTATCTAGTTACATCAGTTTCCCATCAACCGACTAAAGTCATTTAATAATTATATTGGCCATTTCCACTGACTGGAGGGAGGCTCTTCCACTAAGAGCTCCCTTGGTTTCCTCTGCCTCATTTTCCTTGCCAGACTTAGTTCATCTGCAATGTGAAGAATCACCTCTTGTACTTGACCACCTTGAAGGTGATCTTCTAATTTCTTAACATCTGGTTCCACTTTACCTATAGTCAGCTTCTCCTTTATAATCTGTTCTGTATACTTTCTAGATGCTGCATGTTTAGGGATTTACTCAAGAGCATCAGTAATCTTTCTGCACCATACTCTTAGCCTCTTACATTTTAGCAGACTGGCTCTAGTTGCTTCACTCCTGTGGACTCCCACAAGCCCTAGTGGTCTTCTTCAGCACACCCGACATGACAGTGCCCCAATACATTTTTTACAGAATCAAGTTAAAAAAATTCCTAAAATTCAAATGGGATCACAAAAGATTCAAAGAGCCAAAGCAATCTCGAGTAAGAAGAACAAAGCTGGAGGTATCACCCTTTCTGATTCTACAGCATGTTAAAATGCTAGAGCAATTAAAGTGGTTAGTAACGACATAAAAACAGACAGGTAGGCCAGTGGTACAGAACATGGAGCCCAGGAATTTCCACACATTTACTGTCAACCAATCTTCACCAAAGTTTCCACTAACCCACAGTGGGAAAAGGATAGTCTCTTCAATAACTGGTGTTAGGAAAATCGGACATCCACATGCAGAAAAATGAAATCAGACCAGTATTAAACATGAGGTACAAAAATAAATTCAAAACGGATTAAATATTAAATGTAAGACTGAAACAAAATAACGATAAGAAAACAGAGAGGAAAGTCGTCTTGATTTTGGTCTGGGTAAAGATGTTTTGGATGTCCCAGCAATAGCACAGACTGAAAAAGTAAAACAGACAAGTAGGATTGCATCAGACTAAGATGCTTCAATAGAGCAAAGGGAACAATTAACAGATTGAGAAGGCAATCTATGGAGAGGAAAAAATATTTGCAAACTATACATCTGGTAAAGAGTTAATATCAAAATATATAAGAAACTCAAACAACTTAATAGCAAAAAAAAACCCTGAAATTTAAAAATGAGCAAAGGACCTAAATAAACATTTCTGAAAAGATATATAGGAACGACCAACAGACATATGGAAAGGTGCTCAATATCACTCATCATGGGGGACATGCTCATAAAACCACAATGTGATGCCACCCACAATGGTTAAAATGGCTACTATCAAAAAGACAGAAGATAATCGCGGGCAAGGATATGGAGAAAAGGAAATTCATGTATGCTGTTCACAGGAATGTAAATTGGTACAGCCATTATGGAAAACAGCATGAATCTTCTCCTCCTTAAAAACAGGACTACTAGATGACCCAGCAATGTCTCTGCTGGGTAGATATCCAGTGAAATTGAAATTGGCATCTTGAAGGTATGTCTGTATTTCCATGTTCATTCCAGCATTATGCACAAAATCCAAGATATAGAAAACAGTACCTGTTAACAGCAGAACAGATGAAGAAAATGTGACAAACACAAACCCACACACACGTGTGTATCTATCAATGTGTATACATACACATACACATGCATAGACACCACACACATATACAATCATGCTCCATATATGCCATTTCAGTCAATGACTAACCACATATACAGCGGTGCTCCCATAAGGTTATAATGGTGCTAAAAAATTTGTAAGACCTAGTGATGTAGCTGTAGTAACATCATAGCATACCTTTTTTATATATAAATTTAGCATAGCCTGGCCGGGCACAGTGGCTCACACCTGTAATCCCAGCACTTTGGGAGGCCGAGGCGGGCAGATCACCTGAGGGTGGGAGTTCGAGATCAGCCTGGCCGACATGGCGAAACCCTGTCTTTACTAAAAAACACAAAAACTAGCTAGGCATGGTGTTGCATGCCTGTAATTCCAGCTACTCAGGAGGCTGAAGCAGTTGAATGACTTGAACCCAGGAGGTGGAGGTTGCAGTGAGCTGAGATTGTACCATTGCACTCCAGCCTGGGCGACGAGAGAAACTCCATCTCAAAAAAAAAAAAAAAAAATTAGCGTAGCCAAAGAGTACAGTGTTTATAAACTCTACAGTAGTGTACAGTCATGTCCCAGACCTTCACATTTACTCACTCACTGACACATCCAGAGCAACTTGTAGTCCTGCAAGATCCATTAATGGAAAGTGCCCTAAGGGTACCGTTTTAAAATCTTTTATAGTGTATTTTTACTGTGTGTTTAAAATGTTTAGATACATTCAGATACACAAATATTGGCCGGGCGCGGTGGCTCAAGCCTGTAATCCCAGCACTTTGGGAGGCCGAGACGGGCGGATCACGAGGTCAGGAGATCGAGACCATCCTGGCTAACACGGTGAAACCCCGTCTCTACTAAAAAATACAAAAAATTAGCCGGGCGAGGTGGCGGGCGCCTGTAGTCCCAGCTACTCGGGAGGCTGAGGCAGGAGAATGGCGTAAACCCGGGAGGCGGAGCTTGCAGTGAGCTGAGATCCGGCCACTGCACTCCAGCCCGGGCGACAGAGCAAGACTCCGTCTCAAAAAAAAAAAAAAAAATTAATCATTGTGTAACAACTGCCTACAGTATTCAGTAGAGCAACATGCTGTACAGATTTATAGCCTACTGTAAGTGTGTAGTAGGCTATGCCATGTAGGTTGTGTAAGTGCACTCTGTGATGTTTGCCCAAGGATGAAATTGCCTAAGGACACACTTCTCAAAACGATCCCCATTAGCAATGATGCATGACTGTATATGTGTATATATACACACACATATGAATTCATAATATATATGTGATGAAATATAATGTGTGTGTGTGTATATATATATATAATGGAATGTTATGTAACCTTTAAAAAGAAGAGAATCTTGTCATTTGCAACAATATGCATAAACCTGGACAATAATGTTAACAACACATTGTTTCTGAAACCATCTATAAAATTTCTGCTCTCCCCTCCAGTAAAATAAGCCAGACATGAAATGACAAACGCTGTGTGACCTCACTTGTACATGGAATCTGAAATAGTCAAATTCATAAAAGCAGACAGTAGAAGGGTGGTTGCCAGGGGCTGACGATGGATGAAATAGGAAATGTTGGTCAAAGGGGACAGACGTGAAGCTGTAAGATAAACATCTTCCAGAGATCTGCTGTATGGCGATGTAACTAGAGTTAATGGTAGTATATTGCATATGTGAAATTTGCAAGAAAGTAGATCTTAAGTGTTCTCACAACACACACACACACACACACACGAAAGTTCATTATAAATAAAACGATAGATGTGTTAATTATGGTGATTATTTCATAATGTATTTGTACATCAAAATATCAAGTTGCAAAATTTACACTATGTTTGTTTGTATCAAGTGGCCCACTTTAATTATATATTTAAATATACATATACACAAATTTTTGAGACAGATTCTCACTCTGTCACCCAGGCTAGAGTGCAGTGGTGCAATCTCAGCTCACTGCAACCTCCACTTCCTGGGTTCAAGCGATTCTCCTGCCTCAGCCTCCCAAGTAGCTGAGATTACAGGTGCCTGCCACCACACTCAGCTAATCTAAATATATAATTTTTATTTGCCAGTTATATCTTAGTAAAGCTGGAAAAACTTTTCTGTGTAATAGAGGCCTGTAGTCAATGTAATTGTAAATCTTTGTAATAAAGCACAATAATGTGGCATAAACCTTTGGTTTTTACTAAAATATATATATAGTTTCAGTACAGCAGAGGACTTTAGAAGCTCTCATTTCCTGTGTAGGGAAACCGAGGTCCAGCAATGTGACCTGGCCTGACCAGAAACTCACACATCCTACCCCATGAATTGCAATCTAATATTATTGCTAGTACTTCATGATAGTCTTGAACTCTGCTGAGCACATACTGGGAGTAATTCAGGGAGAGTGAACTTAGCACTCCCTGTGTTCATAGTATTTGACACTCCACTTAAAATGCATTTGAGATTTGGAGTCTCTGACGGTGACTGCTTCCCACAGCAAGTGAGCTGTGCTGAAGGGGAGGAAGTAGAAATTTTCTAGGTATTTTCAGAAGCATACTGCATTAGTAACATTGTCATATTCTGCCTCCACTTCCAACGGTAAAATTCAGCAAGCTTAGATGTCACTCTGTTTTAACCTAGAGTCTTTCTGGAACAAAGGAACTATATGATGCATATGGGGTTTAGAGAAGTGAGTAATGAGGCAAAAACAACTGATTTAAGTCATTTAGCTGAAAGTGAAAATATATTATTTCAGACATTAAGTCTCTAGACCTTTCCCTGGTGCCCAGAATTCATGTTTTCACAGTTGGAAAGATTAAAAAAAAAAGAGAGAGAAATAGGACATTTATCTTAAGATTTTTCAGAACAGACACAAACTAGGCAAATATTGTGGTTGTCTCAATTTACTTTGCTAAAATATTCATCCAAATTTAATGAGTTTGTCTCCTGTGTATCTTTGAATATAGCTGTATCACCATGAGGGCTTTGGCATTCTGATTAGAAAATTAATCATCCCAGATTTAAACATGGCCCTTTTAAAAGCTCCTCATCCCACCAGCCTGTATCACCATGCTAATAGTCACACTACTTTCTAGCATTTCCTTTGATGCCAGATTCAAATGTATTCTCATCTTTATAATAATTATGTGCTTCATGCAGTCTCCAAAACTGAAGTGTTTTTATTTTTCAACTTCAGCCCGTGACTGCATCTTCAACATGAGTTCTGCCTTTGAACACGTACTTAAAATACTCTGGCTGGGCATGGCGGCTCATGCCTGGATCCGCAGCAGTTTGGAGGTCTGAAGCAGGAGCATTGCTTGAGCCTAAGAGTTCGAGACCAGCCTGGGCAAAAGAGTGAGATCCCTGTCTCTAAAAAAGTAAAACTTAGCCAGGCATGGTGGCTTGTGCCTGTAGTCCCAGCTACTCAGGAGGCCAAGATGGGAGGATCACTTGAGGCCATGAGGTTGAGGCTGCAGTGAAGTGAGCCATGATCGCACCACTGCAGCACTCCAGCCTGGGTGACCACGTCTCTAAAAACAACAACAAAATTCTTTTCATTGCTATTCATTTCAGTTGTTTCTGTGGAACTTGAATATTTTCCACTCTTCAAATAACAAATCATGAGTGTGTGTGTACAAATAAATACAAATATACGTATACATACACATGCACACAAACACATAAATAGGAGAAGCTTGGAGAGGCAGAAACACACAGCAGAAAGGCTTAAGCATGTTTACACTGTCTTTCCTGCATCCTTCAGACGTGAATGGGCATTGGTTGCAGGCATGTGAAAGAACTCTGACTCTCAGTATCTCCCAGTCCTGTTTATCCACCCAATAGGCCTTCAAATATAAAGGGGGCTTCATTTATTGCTTAATTTTCAAAAGATTATTATGATAACATGGTACAATTGAAAACTAGTCTTTTATAAATATGCTGCTATAAACACGCAGTTTAGAGGTCTAAAAATATTATAGCTGTCCCCAAAGTAAAACTCTATGGCTGATTACTTCATTTCAAAAAATTATTAAAACAATGTGTTTTAAAAGTGTTTTTAGGGTTTCCAGTCTACATAGCAGTAGCTGAGGAGTTGCTGATATCCTACTTTCCCTAACTACGAGAATAATGCGAATAAGCCAATATGACAATGATTTAAATGTATGGAGTGTTTAATTTGTGACAAAGTATGCACATGAATTGTCTAATTAAATAAATACTGAAAATAATCCTGAAAGACAAATATTTTATCCCTATTTTAAAAATTTGAAAACTGAGGCAACCTGTTAAGTGCCATAAATGCTGTCCTATGTTATAAAACCCTGGTATTGATTCAGATGATCTGAGATTGGTAGGAGTAATTGCCCCTCTGATGTCTCCAGTTGGACACTTTCTACTCCATTGGTGTTAATGCCGTGTACCATGTTTTACAAGCATATATTATGTAAACATTATACAACCCAATCAAGTACAGTAGAAAACCCCAGTAGGGTAGCATATTATGTTTACATAAGTTTAAAATATACCTTATTTACCCTATCTTAGATCTACACAGTATCTATTCCCCTCCATCTACAAACTAGAAATTTCAAGGGAGAATTGAGTAAGTACTTATTTACCTGGGGTGTTATGTTTTTTGGTCATGTGGGCAATTCAATATTTTGTTTCTATATAGTTGTCCTTGTAGTAATCCTAGACATGGTTACTGTGGGCAAAAAGTAATACTCACAACTCCTTCCTTATTTTGAAATTTCTGGAATTCTCTGCTAAAGTCAGAGCCACCAGTTCTTTTATACAGCCAATTTGTCTTCTTTGAGTGCGTTTCTTTCGGTAACACTTCACATTCACATTGGCAAGTCAACAGCAGATACAAAGAGCTGGTTTGATGATGTGGTCATGATGTAGGTAATTAAGCAAGAGAGAAAATAAATAGGAAATGTAGCCATTGCCTTTAATGAGACAATATGTAAACTAAAGTCACTAATTCCTCAAGAATAATAATCATACACAACTACTGAACTTTTAGAGCATGAATTTTTTTCTTTTATTTGAGATGTATCAAAATTGTTTTATGAAATAACCAGTCATTGTAGCCATAATGCCAGATGTAATATGAAAAAAAAACTTTATTGTGTTATAATCCTATACTTTTGAAGATTGTTTATTATAGAAGCTAATCTGACTTACCTTGATCAAATAAATTGTATACACTGTCTAAAGTATATTCACATGTGTGTCATATATTGTCCTTACTCTGAGAGATCTTGAAGCATACCCCTTTTTGCATGCTTTTCTTTCATTTGGGTTCAACAAACATTTTTACTATCATGTATCTGGAGGCTTACGGACAGAAACAAAAAAGTGGTCATCACATACTTAATGTTAGAGATGACACACTTTAATACATAGATGTTTGTCGCAGGGTATGAAGTTTCAGTAAGAATGAATATATTTTGGAGCTCTAATTGTAGCATGGTGACTATAATTAACAATACTGTATGGTATTGTCTATTTGAAGGTTGAGAAGAGAGGAGACCTTCAATGTTTTCAACACACACACACACACAAGTAACTATGTGAGGTCTGTATGTTAATTAGCTTGACTATTGTAATCATTTCACAATGATCATTGCATATCAAAACACCACATTGTATGCCTTAAACATATAAAATTTGTATTAATTATACCTCAATGAATCTTGGAAAAATAAATGAAATAAATCTTATTTGGTTACAAAAAAGCAAGCATGTAAAATAGGTACCATTAGAGCTTTCTGTTAAAAGTAAACTTGATACTAATGAATAGCATATACACCCCAAAGTGCTCAAAGCACAAGTATTCAAATGTATTTAATGCAAAGGACTAAGCTAAATATGTCAGATTGAATTTTAAAGCTATATGCTGCTTACAAGATGTATACATTTCAAATTAGAACACAGAAAATATGAAAGTCAAAGAATGAAAAAATATACAGCACAAAATTCAAATATATAGCTATATTAATATCTGATCAGGCAGTAAATTAAGAAATATTATTATAATTAGAAAATCACTTTTCATAATGAGAAAGCACCAATTCACCAGAAAAAGTAATTATTCTCAACTTCTGTGTGCCCAGTAGTGTAGCCTCAACATATATAAAGCAAAAAAATAACATAAATAAAAGGAGAAATAGGCAATAGAGTTCAGTGCACTGGAAGATGTAACAATTCAAAACTTATATGCATCTACTAACATAACCTCAAAATATGTAAAGCAAAAAATTAACAGAAATAAAATATATATAAGCAGTTACACACTTGTAGATTACACACTTATATGCCCTTTTCTTGGGGAAGTAACAGCATTCACACACCTCAAAGGTGACTGCTTTGGGATTTGAGATGAGTTTGATAAAAAACCAGATGTGTCCTAACCACCATTTGCCTCCTTCTGCCCAGGCGTCCCTTCCTGGTTCTTTAATCTTCACCTACTTCTGTATTTGGTTTTCTCCATGTTAACTTCATGGTTTTGAGGAATGAATTAGTGGTGCTTTATCTTTGTAATTCCACAGACACATGCATGATACCTGCACATCATAAGTATTCAATAAATATTTGAAGAGTAAACAGCACTAGTGTTTCATGCCAATAATCTGTTGTGATGAGGGAATCAGCATTTTTGGTTTTAAACATTCCAGGTATGGTCTTTTGGTAAAAATTCTTACTCTTATTTTATAGTGAGATGGAACATACCACACTTGGGGAGAGATGTTTGGGCACTCTTGGGTTGTATGAGTGCAAAGCCTTGAATAGTTAATTACTTCTTTTGCACTCATTATTTTCCAAAAAAAAAAAAAATGTATATTTAACTTAAATAACCCCGTTCTCCTTCATTTTGCCATCCACCATTTCTAAGGGGGTCTTGAGCATCTTGAATGATTTCAATGTACATATAGAATAAAGGAAAATTACTACTTTCAGACCCAAACTGCGTGTATGCGTGTGGGTGTGTCTGTGTGCGTGTGTAAGAAATACATCCAGTTTCATACATGAATTGTCAGTCTGAATATTGGCATTTTAATCTTTTCAGATGTCTGGTCACTACATTGCTCACTAAATAACTCTGCACTAGTTAAGTCATCCCCAGTAATGGTTTCTTTATAAGAAAATAATAAATTGCAAACTATTTGTTCTGACAAATAAGTTCTTCCATGTATCATATTCGATTGCCAATTTTATGCAAACATGTATTTATATGTCCAGTCTACAGCACTTCACATTACTGAGAAACATACAATAATTCCTTATGATATAATAATTTTCATTTTTCAAGAACTGAGTGATACATGAAAGAGAATGCACAATTACATTGAATGTGGTTTGCCATTAATACATTCGGAAATCCTTCAGTAGAGAATAATAGATATTCAAATTTAAGCAAGCAGCTCACACACACTACAAAGCTATTTTCAGAAAGATTAATAAGATTTGCACTTCCATCAACAAAGAAAGATATAAAACAAGATAAGGGCATATTGAAGGATTCTTCTAATATCTGTGAACAAACATGAGAATATCAGAAGAATCATATATAGCCAATTTCATTAACTTTTCATTTCAGACATTAAAAGTTTTTTAAAAGAATGGGATTTTAGGTGGTATAACTAAGTAGCTATACACATTTTTTCTTTTCATACAGACTTCTAGAATGTGACTACAGTCAATCAAATTTTTAGCAGGTAATTTATGATGGTCAGTTATATTCAGATTCTGTCCAAATTGATATTATTGAAACAAACAAAATGTACAAATATTACAATGGGAAAAATTATCACAAGCTGCAAGACTTCATTGGATGAAATGTTAGGCATTGATTACGGGATTGGGTGCAATTTTATGCCATGTGAGAAGCAAATACTTTTTGTCTTTAAGCATTGATAATAGTAACAGAGTTTCCATTTATTAAATAGGTGTGATGTATTAAGAACGCTACTCAGATATTTTACCCCTAAGGTATAATCTTTGTGACAACTCTATGAGATAACTTTATTCCTATTGTAATAATGTGGAAATTGAGCTTCAAAGAGACTGCCACTTGCCCCTGGTTATGCAGGAGGCCCTTAAATGACCTGAATTTTGACAAACACAAACACACACACACACACGTGTGTGTATCTATCAATGTGTATACATACACATACACACACACAGACACCACACACATATACAATCATCCTTCACATATGCCATTTCAGTCAATGACTACCACATATATAGTGGTGCTCCCATAAGATTATAATGGAGCTAAAAATATTGTGTCACCTAGTGATGTAGCTGTAGTAACATCATAGCACATCTTTTTTAAATATAAATTTAGCATAGCCTGGTAGGGCATGGTGGCTCACACCTGTAATTCCAGCACTTTGGGAGGCCAAGGTGGGCAGATCACAAGATCAGGAGATCGAGACCATCATGGCTAACACGGTGAAACCCCGTCTCCACTAAAAAATACAAAAAAAAAAAAAAATTAGCTAGGTGTGGTGGCAGGCACCTGTAGTCCCAGCTACTCGGGAGGCTGAGGCAGGAGAATGGCGTGAACCCGGGAGGTGGAGCTTGCAGTGAGCTGAGATTGCACCACTGAACTCCAGCCTGGGCGACATAACGAGACTCCGTCTCAAAAAAAAAAAA
>NW_016803605.1:1807406-1829930 GCF_001698545.2 Rhinopithecus bieti
AAAAAAAGACCTAAATTTTTACTTGGGTCTCATTTAATCTCAAACAATTTTCCTCTTGATATACCCATCTGGCTAGCTTTCTTCAAGTCCCTGCTGAACTATCACTTTATTAAAGAAGACATTTAGTGAAAAACACGTAAAGGAATTTGCGACTATTTCCAACCCCTTGGCACCTACATTGTCTGGCCCAGTGGGTATGTATGTGATCTTTATGTTTGCTGTCTGTGTCATGAACTTGATTGTCAGCTCCGCAGGGGGTGAGGCTTTGTTTTGTTCACTTCTCTGTCCCCAGCATGCAGAAGAAAACATGGACTATGCTTTCCAATCATGCATGAGGAATGAAAGGGTGGGGCAATGAATGCATTCAAGATATTGTGCTCTTACATCCTTTGCGAAATTGTCGGCAGGTCTCCGTAAGTTCTCTATTAGGTGAAAAATTGTACAATGGGTCACGATGACCCTTGTCAAAAAAACCTCCCCCACCTCAGTTTCTTTCTGTGTAAAATAGAGATAAAGCCTTACCTTATAAAAGTTGTTATAGGGCTTACAGATAATTTACTAGATGTCAGCAATTTGTTAAATATAAAGCATCATGGAAATTCTAGTGTGTTTACTCTTCTTGTTCACTTTTAAAATAAGATGATCATTCCTGGTTCTGGTGCAAAACCAACAAAAATGGTAAATCACTGTCACAGACAAGTATATACTGGCCACTTCTTAGCATGAGTAATGAGGCTGTCCCGCGGTATTTGCTTTATTGATCCGCATTGATTGCATGCCAGGTATAGCTGAACTTCCAGTAATTGTCCTTTTTGCTAGACACCTTCTGTTTGCTTTCCTGGTCTGCTCTCCATCCTTCTCCATCCTGCCCTGTTATTTAGAGTGCAAGGAAGCTGACCTCTTTGGACTCTGAGCTTCCTTGTTTGCTGCCTTCTAGTTGTGTTCAGCCAATGGAAGAATTTTGGAGCTCAGAAGCAAAAGAAGTCAAAGTATCTTATTCTCTCCACTTCGTCCCTGCCAGGTCACAGCTTGGAGGTGTCTGCCTTCCTCCGCCAAGGCCACAGCCCCCAGTGAAGTTCTTACTGTGTTCCAGGAATATATTTTTCCTCTTGCCCTTTCAGTTTTGAGCAGTAACTCCTTCCCACGTTTGGTAGTTCTTGCATGTTTCATCATATCTTGTTGCTTCCCCTGATTCTGCCAACACCTGTTTAAGGAGTTCTTGCACATTAAAATTTCTGCTTCCCCATTTGAGTGTGACCCACAGTCCCTTTCAAGATCCTTACAGATACATTGTATGTATGACAATTAAGCTGGCACTTGCATATTTCTTACTTCATACCACAGAGTTGTAGATGTTTAGGTACTTTGGAAAAGATGGATTTTGTAGATGAGGACACTAAGGTCCATGGATGGTAATTTGTCTAAAGTCACACAGCACATAAGTAGAATATCTGGGATGTGACCTGAGACAATTTGGCTTCAATAGCAGCAGTTTGCTACTTTTAAAATCTTAAATGAGGGCCGCTCAGGCTAGTGACTTTTCCAATTACAAAGCCAGTGGTGTTTATTACATGATTTACTATTCATTAATCACCATTCACTGTGAGAAGTGCTTATTCAAAGTTATTAACTGAGCTCTCCAGTCACCCAGTGATCCTTAACTCAACAGAAAAATTTGTTTTTTTGTGCCGCAGCTAATTTGTGCTTGTTAATGTATCATTAGTGTGCAGTATCTTACGCTTTCATAGAGACAATGCAAAACCAGGAAGAAGCAGGGATAATTTACACATAATCAAAGATGATTATATATCTTTTTTTTTCAAATTAATGGTGAAATAAATTTTCACAGCCATTTTTACACCTAAGTTTTCTTACATTTCAACATAAAGGCAGCAGAAATAAAGGTTGGTAAGCGTGGTGTACTGAAAGCCAACTCATATCAGCTTAGCAGAGTCAGTTAACAAGAATTTTATGAGCTTACTGTTAAGTACAACCACTATTAAAAAACATAAAACCAAATAATGCTCCAATTCTGCAACTGTTCACCAAAAAAGTGCTCTTGCAATGAACGGTGCTGAAGTTGAAAAAGAGTTTCAGTGTAATGAATATAAGGTATATAAATGTTAAACATAGTGTAGAAGTACATCACTTATCCTGTTTAATGACAATAAATGTAATGGGAAGAACAAACTTGAGATGTAATCCCATTAGAAAAGAAACTCTTTTTGGGGGGTGGGAAGAGGGAGAGAATCAGGAAAAATAACTAATAGGTACTAGGCTTAATACCTGAATGATGACGAATCCATGGTTCCTTATTTTGGTCATCACAGGTGCACTTTATTCAGGGAAAGTCCACTCTGTTTGACTATAAGTTTTGGTATGGTGCTGTATGTCTGGGCTATATTTGCTGGTTTCAGCCGTATCGGGGTAAAAACCCAAAGACTAAACAGAGGAATATGGTGCTGTTGCGTCACTTGTCCTTCAGCTTAGTGAGGCACTTACAGAGGCACACCCTGGGCAATACCATTTGTATTTGATAACTTTTTCCCCAGTATTGCACTTCTTGATAAGCTCAGTTCAATGGGAAAGTGGGCAACAGGTATAGTGAGAAAGGATCACATCGATAAAGCTCCACTGAAATTAGATGTAGCTCTAAAGAAAAAAGAAAGAGGCATATTCCATTATCGAATTGATGGCAAAGGCAGTCTTGTCTGCAGATGGAATGATAACAGTGTTGTCACTGTTGCCTCATCTGGTGCTGGAATCCATCCCCTGTGTCTTGTCAATCGTTCTTCCCAGAAACTGAAAAAGACCCAAGTTCAGCAGCCAAACATGATCAAACTGTATAACCAGTGCATGGGGAGCGTAGACAGCGCTGATGAAAACATTGGTAAGTATTGGGCATTAATCCGTGGAAAGGAATGGCATCAAGCCCTCTTCTGTTCTGTTTTGAGTTGCTCTTACAAAATGCTTGGCAATTGTATAAAACATATGATGAGAAGCCAATGGATTTTCTAGAGTTTCGCTGATGTCTGGTATGCCATAATCTGGAGACCCATGGTCACCCTCCAGAACCTGGCCGAAAACAAATTCATACATCTCTCATTGAGTTTGCTTACGAGAGGTTGCAACTTAGAAAACTTGTCCATTGGATCCAAATTTGCATTGTCAGCAACATGCAAGTTAGAAAATATAGTTTCAAAGCGGTCACATACATCTCCTGGTAGCACTAACCAGTATATTACGTGCATCTTCTTTTTTCCCAAAACATATGCCTGCTACGAACTGAGATGTAACCACTCAGAAAAGTAATTTCTAGGAAACATTTGAATTCAGAGCTCGTTAAGCCATGAAGTGCACCTTTACTTTGAGCGTGTAAGTTGGAGTACCTGACAATGAGTTCAGTGATCTCGTCATCAAGAAAACGTTCAAGAATTTCTGGGGGAGTTTTCATTTCGGTGAAGAAATCGTTTGGTGGCTCTAACTCTAGCTATGAAATCTGCAGTTAGGTCAGCTTTTTTTCCATTTGCAAACAATTTTTGTCACTTTCCTCCTCCTTGACAGTGGAGGTTGCTGCACAGTTGAGGTAGACGGAACTTCGTCGGGAGAGTCATCTTTAGGTGCGTATGAGGGATCATCTGAGTCAGACTCAGAGCCGTCTTGAACAAGATATGCAATTGTGTGCAACAAAGAACCTGGCAGATTATTTATTATTCCACCTTCTTCGACTCCTGAGTCCTCCACAGAAACAGGTGCTGCAGCATTTTCAGGTTGCTGTTTACATGAAGTAACTGACCTTTTAGAGACAGATGACAGCATAGACTCAAGTGCTGTAGTGATACAGCAACCTGAATTCAAGGCACCTTGGGACTAACACAGAAATAAAGGTGCTATGAGTCCTAGTGGCAGTGATTTTGACTAGTGTTCTAAAAATGGAACATGAAAAATGTCAAACCCATAACTAACGCAACAATAATAATTTTGGTATTTTCTTTTTATGGCACAATAGTGTAACTAGTAGAGAAGTAATAAAATAAATGACTAGTATAGGATGTAATGCAGTGAAGTTATATGTACCTGTCTTTGGATACTTCCTCAAAAATGTTTCCAAAATGAACTTCCCTTTTTGACAACCTCCCAGCACACCAGTAACTGCAGCAGTGACTAAGGCTGTGCACCTTGGGATAACATGTACCCTCTGGAGGCAGACATGTGTGAAAAATCAAACCTTGGTGATGACCTTGAGGAGTAGCATATAAATAGCTCCCACATGCTTAGTGCTTCAATAATGCAACAACAGGTATAAATTAAGTAAGGTATAATTTAAAAGTCGGCAATTTTCCTAGTATTTTTCTATGGTAACTCATTGAAAAGGTGGTCCTTTCACATGGCTCTGCAGCCTTGGCTTTGCCATCAATAAAGTAACTGCTGGCTGATTTATCCATCTCTGTACCTCCTTGTCCTTCTACTTTATTAATTTTATACAAAAGTAACTTTGTTATTTGTGGCCTTTCACAAAAGTTTTAGGATCAGCTTGTCATTTGACCCTTTGCCAAGAATTTAGAATCACCATGTTGTCCATTTCCAACATACACAGTGACACACAACCTTTCCCATTTTTATTAGAATAGAACTGAATCTATATATCACACGGGAAGAACTGACATTTTTATGATGTTGAACCATCCAATTTATAAGTATGATATACTTTCTGTTTATTTAGGTCTTCTATTGTTTCTCTAATAAAGTAGTGGTAAAGCTTTCTGTGTAGACCTGTCCCAAACTTTACTTCAAAGATTTATTCCTAAGTAGTTGATGCATTTTCATCTTTGTTTGCTTTAATTTTCCAAGTATCTACTGTTAAAATATAGAAATTTAATTCCTTTTTTGTGTATGACTATTAACCAAAAATCTTGCATATGGTTTTTTGTTATTTTATTTATTTATTTATTTATTTTGAGACAAAGTCTCACTCTGTTGCCCAGGCTGGAGTGTAGTGGCACTGTCTTGGCTCACTGCAACCTCCACCTCCTAGGCTCCAGCACTTTTCCTGCCTCAGCTTCCTGAGTAGCTGAGACTACAGGTGGGCACCACCAAGTCTGGCTAATTTTTGTATTTTTAGTAGAGATGGGGTTTCACCATGTTGGGCAGGCTGGTCTCAAACTCCTGGCCTCAAATGATCTGCCTGCCTCGGCCTCCCAAAGTGCTGGGATTCCAGGCCTGAGCCACTGTGCCCTGCCTCGTCTATGTTTTTAATATTTTATCTGTATATGCATCTGTTAATAATGACAATATAATGTTTAAATTTTCATTTCTGATAACGTTTACTTGGTTGGTGAGTGTTTCCAACATTTAAATGAAGCAGTAATAAATATCCCACTTGTAATAGCTCCAACCTTAAAAGAATAATTTTCTACATTTCATTATTCAAAATGTGATGTTTGGTTGGGCTTTTTTTTTTTTTTAACATTTTCTCTAATAAATACATTTTCTAAGTATCAGAATATCTTAGTGAGTATATTTTAAGTATCAAATCATTTCTTTGAACTTTTTTCTAATATTTTGGGCTCAAGGGCTTTTCTTGTGTTCCTCAGTGGAAAAAAGTAGTGACTATTCTCTAGAATTAACTAGCATTATATTCCTGACAGTACTGTCTCTTATGTTTTTTTTTGTTTTTTTTTTTTTTTTTTTTTGGATGGAGTCCCACTCTGTCACCCAGGCTGGAGTGCTGATTTCGACTCACTGCAACCTCCGCCTCCTGGGCTCAAATTATTCTCCTGCCTCAACCTCCCAAGTAGCTAGGATTGCAGGCGCCCACCACCATGCCAGGCTAGTTTTTGTATTTTTAGTAGAGATGGGGTTTCACTATGTTGCCCAGGCTGATTTCGAACTCCTGACCTCAAGTCAGTCTTTCAAAGTTCTGGGATTACAGGTGTGAGCCACCACAAGCTTATGATCTTCTTTTTGCATTTCTGGGTTAAAAATGGACTTAATTAATGTTTTTTCTTTATAAAAAACATTTTGTGTAGAGCACCAACTAAAATTCAGTTAATAGGACTTCAGAGATGGCAACATGAGGAGTTCCATGGAGGAAGAAAGAGCACTATGGGTGAAAACTATTTACAAAGCAGCTGTGGAGAGTCTCTGGCAATTGTCTCAACAGCATACAGCAAAGGAAGAAACATTTGTTCTAGAAAGCCTACCAAATGGCAAGAGTCTGAGGCACTCAAGGCATGATCCACCTCCTTTCCCTGAATTCAGCAGATGGAAGCTCAACTCCAGAGATACGGAAGACAAAAAACAGAGCTCTCTCTTTCCTCAGCTCCCAACCGAGGAATATTATCTTACTGGGAGGTACAGGTCACCAACATTTCATGTCTCCTCTAAATCCGAGTTGAGGCTTAATTGCTAGTGAGTACAATGGAGAGGTCAGAGGATCATTTCCTCAGCCTGGCCTTCCCTCTTAAGATAAAAGCTTTATCCCAGGCATTTCAGGCTGACTGACTTGGAGGGCATGCCCCAGATGACCTGAAGGATTCTGGCAATGCTGGGTGAGACAAGTCTATAAAACCACAGGTTGTACCCAGTACCTGTAGTGGTAGCTCAGAGATTGTGCCAAGGGAGAATGGAAGTGTATAAGAACAGAGAGCCCTGAGTCCCCAAAAGAACTGAGTGTATTTGAAAAAGAGTGTGGGGAAGTTCAGACCTAAGGGCTTGAAAACAATGGAAATGTTGGTGGTATACAAATAATAAACTGGTAATTCCTCATGATTAAGAAGAACATGCTAAAACATAAACCAATTAGTTTACTTGTGAGAACCAGATAATGTGACTGCTGTGAATAATATGAGGTCAAAGAAAACCTCAAACAATGGCCTCAAAAACTACACTTTGCCCAAATGTAATTGCATCAGACTGTGGGGCAATATATAATCCAGGACATTCTTGAAAACAACAGCATAATCAGCCAGCAATTAGTGAAGCCTAATAATTGGATGTGAGCCAAATGAGGCAGACAGATTAACAGAGAGATCAAGGAAAGAAACATTCAAAGAGAACCTTGTTTGAACAGCAGTAATCCAATGCTTACCCTGTCCATGTCCAAGGCTGTGCCCTCTGAGGAATGAGCACAAGAGCCTTCACTGCGGAAAGTAGACTTTACGAAATAGGTTAGGCCATACCTAAATAGGCAAACAATAAGTAAAACAAGTCCCAGAGAGAGGAGAGGAAAATCTGTTTCAAGATTGACTACATATATTCTTTAACATGTCCAGTTTTTCACAACTAAGACAAATGATGTGACACCTGAAACAAGAAAGTGTAACTCATACATGGGGGAAAGGGAGGCAACAAAAACTTCCCGTGAAAGGATCCAGATGTCAGATTTAACAGACAGATTTAAATATGTTCAAACCATTAGGTATTTGTCCTAATGCACGCAGGACTTAAAACCTAGATGACAGGTTGATAGATGCAGCTAACCACCATGGCATGTATACTTATGTAACAAACCTGCGCGTTCCGCACATGTATCCCAGAACTTTAAAAAAAAAAAAAGGTAAAATGAAAATAAAACCAAAAGGAAACACACACAAACAAATAAACAATGATAACAATGCCACATGATTTCAAAAAGAAGATAGAAAGTTATAAAAAAGAACCAAATGAAAATTCTGGATTTGGAAAGAACAATGTTTACATGAAAAATTCACTAGAGAGGCTCAACAGTAAATGCGAACTGGAAGAAGAAAGAATCTGTGAACTTGATAATAGATCGACAAAGATTATACAATCTGAATAACAAAAGAAAAAGGAATGAATAGAAGTAACTAGAACCTAAAAGACATGCGAGCTGCTATTGGACACCAGCATATGCACAATGGATGTACTAGAAACAGAGGAGTGATAAAGAAAAACAAACAAATATATACTTGAAGAAATAATGGTGGAAAATCTCCCCAATTGGCTGAAAAACATTAATCTACACATCAAAGGAGCTCAACAAACTGGAAGTGGAATAAATACAAAGATATCTACAGCCAGCAACATCATGGCAAAAACACTAAAACCTCAAGACAATAAGACCATCTTGAAGGTAAAATGACAACCAGTTGTTGCATACAGGTAACCCCAAGAAGATTAGTGAATGATGTCTCACAAAAAGCAATGGAAGCTAGAAGAAAATGACATATTTTAAGTGTGAAAACAAACTAACAAACACTGTTGACGAAAAAATCTTCTATCCAACAGAACTATTTTTCAAAAATCAAACAAAGTAGAGGTATTACAAAACAACTGAAAACTTAGATAATTTATTGCTGGCCACAGAACATAATCCAACTTCCCATGAACAAACTAACAGCACTGGTTAAGATGATTATGTAATTATAAAAGACACTATGAAAGGATATGTATTCTCCTTTTGTCTCTTAATTAATTTAAAGTATAATTGTATACAAAATAAATTGTATAAAACACTGTGTGTGTATATCTATTCATCCATCATGTAATCTAGCTATTCATCTATCTAACCTCTTTAATCTATTGATCTATCTAACCATCTATTCATCTAGCTTTTCACTTATCTCTTATCTGTCCTCCATCTATTTAATCTATCTACTTATCTATTAATCTATCTACCATCCATACATCTAATGTTATAATATATAGTTAGGTCAATAATATATACAATATATGGAAAAGGAATATATTTGCAAATGTCAGCACAAAGATGGTGGGTGACCAAACTCACACTTTCCATTTACAAACTTACTGCAAAGCTGAAGTGATCAAAGCAGTGTGATATTGACACAAAGATAGACATATAGACCAACAGGATGGAACTGAGATGTGATAAATAAACACGTGCATATATAGCCAATTGAGTTTTGAGCAGCAAATAGACAACCACAGTGATTTTTAAACTAAATTAATTGTCAACACTTAAGGCTGAGGTAGGCAGATCACCTGAGGCCAGGAGTTCGAGAACAGCCTGGCCAACATGGTGAAACCCCATCTCTACTAAAAATACAAAAATTGGCCAGGTGTGATGGTGCACACCTGTAATCCCAGCTACTTGGGAGGCTGAGACAGGCGAATTGCTTGAACCCAGGAGGTGGAGGTTGCAGTGAGTCAAGATCGTGGCACTTCGCTCCAACCTGGGTGACAAAGCAAGACTCTGTCATAAATAAATAAATAAATAAATAAATAATAAAATTTATCTGGTTTCCCTAAAAATTTGGAAAATTCATAAACACCAGGCCACATTCCTGCATACAAAGACTTGGTTGGGGTGAGTGATGGTTCTATCCACCAAAGTTGGGTCACGCTCACTCAGTTCACCACAGTTCCCAACTGACCTGCTACATTTGCATCTTCTCTATGGCTCATGTTGGTGTTTTTGATGATGGCCCCTGGAAAAAATAATTGCACCAATGATAATTTAATTGCACGTGTTATAAGTCCTAAAATAGGAATTCTGAGAGCAGTTTATTGTAACAGGAGTCTCTTACCTAGTTTCAGGACACCATTCTCTGAGAATTCCACTAAGCCTTTTTGTCTGAGTTAACTGACAGGAAGAGACAGTTAACACTTACTCTTTCTTAGCGTGCTTTACGAATTGAAATAATACTCGATAACAATTCATTTTCGCTTCATGATGTGTATGTTATGAGTAATATGTCAAAAGAATTGTGGGAAAAGGAGCTGTGCAAGTCGTCACTATTTTGGGAGTTAAAAAGCTGTTGAAAAGTATATCTATGGCTAACAAGGATGTAAATTCTGGTATCTTGACTAAGCAAGATACTGAGACATAATATTCAGTTACTAAAATGCTGTAAGGCAAATGTTTCCAGGCCACATATATTCGTCTACTTGGCATTCAGAAAATCATGCTGTGTGTTTTGAAGAATGGCATGTGTTTGAAAGAGCCAGAAATTATATCTTCCAGCCTGCACACTAGCCAGTTCTGGGAACCTTTTGTAATGCAACGAGGTGGACACATTTAAATGTCTTAAAAACAGGAAATACACACAGTTCTCAGGATATCAAGGGAAGTGCTTTAAGGCCAGAAAAGTCCACATATGGGGAGAATATGTCTTTCTTTTTTTTTTCTCTCTCACTTTTAGTAGATGAAATTAGGCCATCACCAAAATTACTTCATTTTCATTATTGTAATCCCACCCAAGCAACTTCAACATACCTGGCTTTGTATTGTGTGCTTTGCATATATTATGTTATTTTATTTTCCATATTATGGGTAACAAAAACAGCAAGCATCTATTGCATGCTTACCACATGCCAAGCTAAGCCATTAGTAGTAGACATAAAATACTTAATTTAACCCTAATAATGGCCTTATGCAGTGGTTATTATTACATTCCAGTTTTATGGATGGAGAAACAAAGGCTATAAGCAGTTTATATGGCCTGAATGAAAGAGCTAATAAATGCATAACAGTAAGTGTAGATCAAGGTATAAATCTAGTCTCTCTGGTACCATAGTTCTTTTATCTGTAATGAAAACCCAAACTTTCCCCTAACGCACTCTTCCATGACATATACATGTATGTTTGCATTTTACTCTTGCCTCACATTTGATGTGTCTGCAAATGGTCATCATGCTAGTAATATACATATATGTTACAAACTTAATATAAAATGATAAGCTTAGTAAAAAACAAAAACAAAGGTTTGTTGAAAGTATTAAAATACGCTGTCTATTTGCAACTATATAAACATATAGATACATAATAAGTATTGGTAATAATATAAAAGGCAAGATTCTTTTAAAAACATGCCAGTACTGTCTTCTCTAAGTCTTTAGCTTACTGAACTGGTTACTACCTTACCTCCTCATTTCTTATGATCTTGTTACTAGGATGAAATAAAGAGACAAACTCAGTTTACTAAGGTTGTAGAAGAGCCTTAAGTCCAATTTTTGTCTTCCCCTTGTGAGTACACTGATAACTTGATGTAATTGCTCAGCCCCTGTGAGGAAGCTTCTAGTAGAATTTCTCGCTTTCCGCAAGCCAGGCCTTGCAGACAACATTCAGATTGTTACAACTATACTTGTATCTCTGCATTTCCCTTCTTTCCTGAATATTGACTCTTCATATTCTAATTACCTTAGTAACCCTGCATTCCACTTTTATTTTTTCAGCCTCCTGGGACTACCTAAAACCCTGCCTACTTTACATTTTCTGTGAGGATTTCTGTTTGACTTCGCAACCTCTTATTCCATGCTGCTTATAACCAGCAAAGCCTTGAAGGAAAAAAGTGAAAATGTCAGTTTCACCCTGATAAGTTTCTGATCCCTCTGGCATCCTGCTCCTCATACAGTGGTTATCTCAGTAGCTCCTCAATGTCATTAGGTTTTTAAAAAAATGTTTCCAACTTTCTTAGTTTTTCCCAATGGTAGATTTGCTCTAGAGCAAACTAACCCATCAAACCCCAAAGTGGAATGTCTCTCATCTACTCTCCTTTTATTCCATCCTCTCTGAATTTCACATCCTTCTGTACTTTTTGGCTTAGCTAGAAACTTGAATCCCTCTTATAGCCTCTCAAAAGTTATTTCTGGGACAGAAAGCTCAATACATCTCAGGCAGCACAACTAAAGAGGAAGACTTTTTTTCTCCCATTCACCTGAATCCAGCCATAAAAAGAGCCTTCAAAGGAACAGAGTGATAGTCTCTGCCCTGGTCTTCCTCTAATCTATACTAAATTCACATCAGTTTAGTCTTTGAGGCAGAGAAATACACATGACTTTATATTAGGTCCTACATAATATTTTTAGTAATACTGTCAAGAGCCTCTAATTAGCATCCACTTTAGCCTTTAACTTAGAAAATCTTGGAGAACAGTGAAGGAAAAATCTATAGCAATTAGATTTCTCAGACAACACTAAACACCCTTGGGACTAATGCCACTTTATTTACCAAGGATTTGCTTCTGTAACATGGCGTAAGAGCAGCAAGAAACAAAATCAAATAACCTCCTTTGCTTTTTACGTGGCAGGCAAGGGCCATTTCATTAAATATTTGCACACGAGTCTACATTTTAACAGAGATGATGATGGATGTGTTTCTCTAAAGGGAGAGTGCTTTCCTGTGAGAGTTGCTTTTGAAAAGACAGAGCCCTTGGTGTGTGCCAGTTGCACCAGACACTGGCTTTTCCTGCTCTGTGTCACTGTTTGCAAACAGGAGTTTCACATTTAAGTCTATTCAGAATGTTTTGGATGTATGAGTTGAATTGGGTGCCTATTTATGTATGTCTCCTAAAACGATACAGCCAGTGTATTTTCATTGTATGAATAAAGCAACTAACATCACTCATCTGCTGGGTACACAGGTTAGGGTTTTAGGCCACGTGGGCCTCCTCCTCCTGGTGCCAAGCACACACACTTGTTTCCTGTTGCAGCTGGGCTTTTGCGTTTTCCTTTTCCTTAGTCTGGATCACTCTTTCCCAAGCTCTATTCCCTGACTGGCTCCTTCTCCCCGTCCTGATTTCAGACTAAGATTTTCCGTAGAAAGACCTTCTCCCACAGTCGTCTGTTAATTAGTTTCTCCCTGTTGCTTATTCTCTGCCATGTTCCTTGCTCGTTTCTGCATTCTCCTTCTTATTGTCTGTGACTGTTTTATCTGATTACTTGCCCCAGACTCATCTCCCCTCAAGGTGTGAGCTCTTGAAGATTACAGCCTCTCTATGCCTGGCTCAGCTGGGCTTCCCATTGCCAGACTCATATCAAAGCAACAGCATGAACTTAATAAAATTAGCTGAATAAATCAATGATGGGATAGATAAACAGTATTTTAGCTATCACATAATATCCGATTGTATGCCATCTGTTGATTATTTTGTGTTGGTTATACTGTTGAATGTCTTTTTTTTTTTTTTTTTTTTTTTTTTTTGAGATGGAATCTCGCTCTGTCGCCCAGGCTGGAGTGCAGTGGCGCGATCTCAGCTCACTGCAAGCTCCGCCTCCCGGGTTCACGCCATTCTCCTGCCTCAGCCTCCCAAGTGGCTGGGACTACAGGCGCCCGCCACCTCGCCCGGCTAGTTTTTTTTTTGTATTTTTAGTAAAGACGGGGTTTCACCGTGTTAGCCAGGATGGTCTCGATCTGCTGACCTCGTGGTCCGTCTGCCTCGGCCTCCCAAAGTGCTGGGATTACAGGCGTGAGCCACCGCGCCCGGCCTGATTCTGTTTTTCAAAAAACTATTATAACAAGATTCTTGAACTGGGTCTGAACTGAGTTTCAGTCTCAGAAAACACTGCTCTTCACTTCAGGGATTTCTAGAATGTAAAAGGAGGGGTAAAATTTGAGATCCTGCCAGACGGCATATGGTGGTTGCAAGCGCAGGGTCTATAAACATCCCCAAACATAGCCATACCACAAACGCACGGGACTGCGGGGAGATTTCAGGCTACCCCTCTATACCTCCTCAGGGATGCTCGGACATCTATGAAAAGAAAATCAGAAAATATTTTCTGTCTTTCTCATTAAGTGCATCGTGTCTCCAAGCCTTGAGATTTGGCTTTCTTTGTATGTGTGGCACATTTGCTTACCAGCTAGAAAAGCCCAAAATACGCATGAGATGACATTCTGATTTGGCTCTCAGCTTGAATGTTGTTGATGTACAGAAATGCTACTGATTTTTGGACCTTGATTTTGTATCCTTTACTGAAGTTGTTTATCGGTTCTATGAGCTTTTTGAGTCTTTAGAATTTCTAGGTTTTATATCATCAGTGAAGAGAGATAATCTGACTTCTTTTTCCCTATCTGGTTGGCTTTGTTTATTTCTTAGCATAGAACTTGCAGTACCATGTTGAATTGGAGTGGTAAGAGTGGGCATCCTTGTCTTGTTCCAGTTCTCAAGGGGAATGCTTTCAGCTTTCGGTTTTCCAGTATGATGTTGGCTGTGCATTTGCCATCGGTTTCTCGTATTATTCTGAGGTATGTTCCTTCGATGCCTATCAGCAGTGGATTGGATTTAACACATGTGATTCAAATACCCCATAGAATACTACACAGTCATGAAAAAACAAAATCAAGTCCATTGCGGCAACAAGGAGGCAGCTGGAGGCCATTATCCTAAGCAAATTAACACAGAAACAGACAACCAAATATTGCATGTTCTCTCTTATAAAGGGGGGGCTAAACATTGAGTACACATTGACATAAATATGGGAACAATAGACCCTGTGGACTATTAGAAAGGGGAGAGAGGAAGGGGTTGAAGGTTGAAAAACTACCTATTGGGTATGGTGCTCACTACCTGGGCGACAGGATCATTTATACCACAAATCTTAGCATATTCCCATGTAACGAGCCTGCACATGCACCCCCAAACCTAAAACAAAAATTAAAATTTAAAAAGAAAGAAAGAGAATTCTGTGAAACATCACCGAAAATATGTTTTTGAACCCTTCATTAATATTAGAGATATTTAATTCATATAAAACACACATTGATTTTTTTAAAGAAAAAGTATATTCACTTACATAACTTACAAATCTTGGGATATCTGGCACCAGGCATGGGTGGATCCAGATACCCAGTTAATATATTTGGACTCTCTCTTGCATTATGTTTATTATTTTATTTTATTTATTTATTTATTTATTTTGAGTCAGGGTCTTACTCTGTCACCTAATGTGGAGTGCAGTGGCGTGATCCTAGCTCTCTGTAGCCTCGACCTCCTGGGCTCAAGCTATCCTGCCACCTCAGTCTCCTGAGTAGCTGAGACCACAGGCATGTGCCACCATGCCTGGGTAATGTTTGGGGGTTTTTGTTTTTGAGGGTCTTTTTTGTGTTTTTTGTAGAGACAGGGTTTCACCATGTTGCCCAGGCTGATCTGGAACTCCTGGTATCAAGCTATCTGCCTGCCTTGGCCTCCCAAAGTGTTGGGATTACAGATGTGAGCCACCGTGCCTGGCCTCTCTTGCATCATAGTTTAATTCCAACAATGTTGATTGAACAGTCACTGTGCACATGATACATTTCTGAATATAGAAATACAGCAGTGACCAAAGTAGACGCAGTCACTGTTGCTACAGAGCTGACATTCTGGAGGGCTTGGGGTGTGTCTTATACACTGGTCACATGTTCTCATTTCTCGACTGTCCCTTGAGGTATCTTAAACTTTAGCAGGGCTGTTTCCAATGGTTGGAACTCAGCTGTTTAGCTTTGATATCTCTCCAGTAAAGTGTACAGTGAAACTAAACAAAACAAACAAGAAAATCTTGTATTTTCATGATACTCTCCAAATGGTTCTATACTTTAGTGACGCAGAGTAAAATTCAGTTATATTCTCATGCCCGAACCAACCAGGGGGACTGAAGAAATGAAATGTGCCGATTGTCGACAGCCACAGTGGCTCACGCCTGTGATCCCGGCACTTTGGGAGGCCAAGGCAGGTGGATCACCTGAGGTTGGGAGTTCGAGAACAGCCTGACCAACATGGAGAAACCCCGTCTCTACTAAAAACACAAAATTAGCCAGGCGTGGTGGTGCGTGCCTGTAATCCCAATCCCAGCTACTCGGGAGGCTGAGGTGGCAGAATCGCTTGAATCCAGGAGGCAGAGGTTGCAGTGAGCCGAGATCGCGCCATTGCGCTCCAGCCTGGGCAACAAGAGCAAAACTCTGTCTCAAAAAAAAAAAAAAAAAAAAAAAAAGGAAATGTGTTGATTGTCATAGACCTGGAACCCAGGTGAACTGGGACTTGGGTCAACCCCACTAAACACATAGACTGAGAGTGAGGAAGGGCCCTTAAAGGAGATTTGGGGTCTCAGTATCAGAAGAGGATGTTTCCTAAAAAGGAAAATATAACCAGTACCTACATCTTCAATAGTATTTTCTCGGGATATATGCTCCAAAGTGAAACTGTAGATTCAACAGATAAACTTGAAGTGTGAAGTGTGTTGATACATTTTGTTAAGTGTCTTTCAAGAGACTGTCAATTTATTGTAATTCCAATCTTGTATAACTTCTTTACATAGCAGATACATTTCTTAAAATAATACAAACTGTGATTGAACTGTAAAATGTCTTCATGTATTCTGAGATAATCTTCCAATGATTAAAGGCTTTCCAATATATGCATTAGTCTGTAACTTTCCATTAGTTTGAGTTTCAATGATTTCTAAAATGATACCTTATCATGGTTGCTAAAATGCAGAAGAAAAGCAAGACAAACTTATCTTCTTCGCAGAAAATGTAACTTTTCATGCTGTCTTCTCAGACAGATAATTTTTCAATTACCTTATTTTGGAATTTTGAAAGCAGAATAATTTCTTCCTAAAAATGACCACAGTTCTCCTTTTCACTGGCAGCAGATCAGCGTAAGTTTTAGTTTTTTAAGTGCTTTCCCAAGAACATTAAGTCAAGTAGAAGGAAACAAAATAGAAAGGGGAAAATTCTAAACTTACAGATTTAATATAAAGTTCCCCAAAGAGAAATGACGTAGATGTCATTACCAGATGATTAAACTCTCCAGATCTGCGCACATTTTCTCACAGTAGCCAGAGCTACTGTGAGAGCTACTGTGCTTTGAAATATCGCTGTTTATTGAGAATGTGGTTGGTTGTGGTGTATTGAAGGCAGTTATTTCACTTTTGTGCCCATTTTGAATGAGTAAGAAGAGAGTAGTGTCTTCCAGGCCTTCACTCCCAGAATCCACTTTGCAGTCAGAAGGTCAGCAATGTCTGCTGCTCTTGAGAAGCCTCTTGCTTCACCTTCTTTCAATATAATTAGAAAAATACCTGACGTCAACATAGCCCTGCTTGCCCAGTGTGGTCTGCAATGGGCTCATCTGCTGTTTGCCCTGTGTTTCTTCTTGACCTTGTCTCTGTGCAATGACTCATTTGCAGGTGGACATCACCTGGTTACTACGGCAACCAGTCCAAACCATCACAGCAAGAACAAGTGATGGAGGCACTGCATGGCCTCTTAGAGGATTGATTGCTTCCTTTCTTTCTTAGAGAAAGAATCATACAGAAGTCTTGTCTGGTGGCCACAGAGAAACTAGTCCAGCAGATGAGGGTCCAGCTCACAGTCTCTCCAAACCTAGGAGTAACTACGAAGTGTTACACAATTCTTTTTATGAATTGAGGCAGTAGATACATGATTTATAAGTAATGTCTGGATTGTACAATATTGATGTAAGTATTGTAAAAGGATTAATGAACACTGAAATGTACAAAGTAGGAAAACAGACGCTCTCCCTCTCCACTGCTCGTCCACTCCCCTGAGTGAGTTTGCTCATAGTCTACCCTTCTAGGCTAAATGCAAATCCGAGACTCTAAACATTTGGATAGTCCATCTCAGCTTTTCCTTAAGGAATTCAAGCACATGGCCTCTGCTGATAGATACGCTCACATCCTCTGTTGGTTTAGATTTCTACTACATATTTTCTGTTGTGTTTTTGGTTTTGGTTTTTGAAACAGTCTTGCTCTGTCACCTAGGCTGGAGTGCAGTGGCACGATCTTGGCTCCCTGCAGCCTCCACCTCCCGGGTTCCAGCTATTCTTCTGCCTAGTCCCCAGGGTAACTGGAATGACAGGCATGTGCTACCAAGACTGGCTAATTTTTGCATTTTTAGTAGAGATGGTGTTTCACCATGTTGGCCAGGCTGGTTTTGAACTCCTGACCTCAGGTGATCCACCTGCCTCGGCCTCCCAAAGTGCTGGGATTACAGGTGTGAGCCACCAGGCCCAGCCTCTTCTAGGTATTATTCTCTTCATGACAGAGGTCTTTGATAATACCCTAGAGAAAATGACAGCCCCCAGTGTAGTGTCATCTGTGCTTTCACCCTGCTTCATTTCCCTCCAGACCATCCATCAATACATCTGTATCAGCATTATTTATTTCACTGTCTTTCTTTCCTCATTTGACTGTAAGCTCCATGAGTACAGCAACTTCATGCCTTTTGACCAATGGTATAACCCATGTGCAGAAAACCACCAGCCACAAAGTGGGCCTTCAATGCAAATTTGTTGAAGGCATGGGTGATGGAATGAAGAAACAGATGCAAATACATGACATAGGTATGTCCACGTTCTAATTTTAGGCCTGTGCCTGTCATTGTCAATCACTCACAGCACTTTTTTCCCACTTAATCTGCATCTCAGAGATTGCCTTTACATTATTGCCAGTAGACAGAGCTTTATTCCGTGTGAAAACTGGTTTCTATCTCTCCTCTACGAGATAAAGTCTATTATCTTGAAAACTACAGAACTTTGGAATCAGATGATCTTATTCTAGTAAAATTAGTAAAAATCATTCCTCTTCCTAAAAGTTACTTCACATTTCTTCTTTAGAAATGATGAAAGTTTACTCAGGCACAGGGACTAGATTGTTTTAAAGAGGACAGATGCTCTCCCTGCATTTGAACCCTGGCCAGCATGCTAGCTGCTGGATTTGGGGAAAGATATTTTCCACTCTGTGTTTCAGGTGTCTCATCGGCAGAATCAAAAAATATACATACCTACCTTGTAGAGTTATTACTATGCAAAATTAAAATATGTAAAATACTTCAAACACGGCCCAGAAAACATAATTTTTAAAATAATTTCTAAATAAATGTATAGTAAAATTTATTTCACTATAAATATTTGCTGTATAAAATGTAACACTGTTGTTTTTTAATTATCATTTTCATGATGATCACTAAAAATCTGTGCGCTTTCTGAATCAACACCAATAATAAATAACTTTCCTCTGATTTCAATGTGAACTAGGTATTTCAAGGTATGGGCTAGAGGAATAGATTGTGCTTTTTAAAAATCACAACCCATGGTTGTATGGGGTGTGTAAAAAAATACACAGTAAAAATATAACTCCCAGTGTCTATGCGCACAGACACATACACAGATAATGGAAACACAATTTTACAAATTTATGCTTTTTGTTCAGTGCAATGAACTTAAATACTTTCTTCTCTTTTCTATTCTGTTCCATTTCGTATTGTCCCGTCACAGTCTGCTCTACCTCATCTAAAAACATTTGCTTCAACTCATTTATTTGATGCTAGTCATCACTGTCACCTAAACAAGAGTCATGAAGGAGTTATGCCCAACAAAGAGGTGCAAAAAAATCAGGCTTTCATTTAAAAAAACTACACATAGAATATGATAATAATATTTTAATGAGCTGCCAAGCTATAGAAAGACATAGACTTTAACACAGACTGCTAAGGGAAAGAAGCCCAGTTGAAAAGGCCACATACTATAACATTTCCACTATGTGGCGTTCTGGAAAACAAGCTATAGAGACAATAAAAGGATCCGAGATTGCCAAGGGCAGGGGGTGGGGGAATGGATGGTTGGAGCAGTGAAAGCATTTTACTAGGATAATATAATGGTGGATACGGGACAGTCTGCATCTGTCAAATTCTACCCTTCTAGACTAAATGCAAATCCAAGACTCTAAACACTTGGAGAGTCCATCTCAGCTTTTCTGTAAGGAATTCAAGCACACAGCCTCCGCTGATAGACACCCTCACACCCTCTGTTGGTTTAGATTTCTTCTAGACATTTTCTGTTTTTGTTGTTTTTGTTTTTTGAGACAGTCTTGCTCTGTCGCCCAGGTTGCAGTGCAGTGGCACAATCTCCACTGCACTCCATGTTAGGTGACAGAGTAAGATCCTGACTCTAAAATAAAAGAAAGTAAAATAAAATAAAATAATAAACATAATGCAAAAGAGAGTCTGAATATATTAATTGGATATCTGGGGTTATCATATATATGCATATATATACATACACACACACACATATATATATTTGGGTGGTATAAAAGCATAGTACAAACAGTGATCCCTAACATAAACTAGACAATTTAGTTGGTAATGACGTATCACTATTGGCTCATCAATTGTAATAAATGTGCCACTCTAATGCAAAATGTTAGTAAGAGAAGGAACTGTATGTGGGGTTGGGGGTGGGGGAGGATCCATGAGAATTTTATACTTTATGCACAATTTTTCTGTAAACCTAAAACTGTTTTTTAAAAAATAGTGCTTATTAAAAAAATGTAGACTTGAATGGAGAGTAAATGTAGCATTTCCTGTGACATTTATGAAAACACAAACACTGTGTGCAGGAGAGGAAAAGCCCATCTTTCCTAGTGGTGGCATTTTAATATGCTTCTTTCCCAGCCCTCACTGTGCCAAGAGGCTGACTGTTTTATCTTGACAAGGATGCCATGCTAGCCATATACTTCTATGTGACATTTTTATGCACTGCACAGAGAGATAAAAGATCATTAATGGCTCTAAACTCATTCTCCAGTTTTCGGTGTGTCTGCATGTTTCTTTCTGATCCTTTATCTGTTTGTGCCTCGATGCCCTGTTTGGAACAAAATTAAGCACATGAGGTGAATTAGTCTAAGATAGACTCAAATTCATCCTCTCAGCATCTCCTAACTTCTGACTGAGAAACCAATTTAGATTGGCAGGGGTTCACTGCCTCTTCCAACAGCATGGGTCTGTTAGGAAACAGGCTGGTAAACAAGAGTGAGCAGCAAAGTGCCATGTGTTCCCATGAGGAGCAAGCGTCCGGGTAGAATCGGGGTTAAAGAGGGTAGGGAGAGCAGGCAATGTAAAGCAGGCGGGGGGTGATAGGAAAGTGCCCTGAAGGAGAAAGCTGTGCTGAGTCTTTGGTAGAAAACAACAAAAACTGATTTGGGTCACGAAAATGTGGGGACATACTTAATGAAGGACATGAGGTTTGTCATTGGTATCAGAATTAAATAGAAAAAATAGGCCTTGGAGAAAACAAAAACCAAAACAACAGTTCCAGGGATGTGTCACACAGGGAAAAACTTGGCCAATACCCACCCCCGCTCCACCCCGTTTTTCTGGAAACTCAAGATTCACGTTCCAGATTGGTTCAGGTTGGTTCTGACTCTCTCCCCTATGCCCTCCCACTCTACCCTGACTATGGGAAGGTTGAGAGTCACGATGGACAGCCAGTCCCTGCTAATTTTATCATATAGGAGTAGGAATGTTCCCCCAGAGCAATCAAGAGGCCAACAGCAGAAGACGGGGGTAGGGAGAGATGCTGGATCATACATCAGTAGAATCCCCTACCAAGTAATGAAGATAATCACTTACTCAAAGAAGACAGGGGACAAGAAGCCTAGACAGAAGGAACGGTGTATGCAAAGGCAGGCACATAACTTACTATCAGGAGAGCTGGAAAATGGAACTCAGGCAACGTGAATGGGTTGTAAGTACAGTTGATTCTCACGATTCATGGGAGTTATATTCTACGAAATCACCTGCAACACTGAGCAATTAGCAAATACTGAATACTGCATCTAAGGCAAATATGGAGCTCAATTCCTGCGAACGTTGTGCTATGTTTTTGTCAACAAATCGATACATAACCTTGTTTTATGTGTATTTCTGTTTAAAGATATTTAATACATATGGTTTCATTAATATACAGCTCATGGTCGGCAGCACAATAATTCATGACATTTCCCTGGAAAATCAGGGGAAAAAAATCTAGAAGAGAATCTTTTTCCATTTAAGAACTGGTAGTCCAGCCAGGCACAGTGGCTCACACCTGTAATATCAGCGCTTTGGGAGGCCGAGGCAGGTAGATCACGAGGTCAGGAGTTCAAGACCGTCTTGGCCAAGATAGTGAAACCTAGTCTCTACTAAAAATACATAAAATTTAGCTGGGTGTGGGAGCAGATGCCTGTAATCCCAGCTACTCGGGAGACTGAGGCAGAGAATTGCTTAAACCCGGGAGGTGGGGGTTGCAGTGAGCCAAGATCGTGCCACTGTACTCCAGCCTGGGAGACAGAGAGAGACTCTGTCTGGAAAACAAAACAAAACAAAACAAAACAAAAAATCTGGTAGTCCATAATCACAAAAATAATGGGTTTTAGGAAAAGTAATGTTTCAAAATGAATCAGGTACATTTTAAAATAAAAATGAGTATACATATATAGAAAGTTGATTATACAAATTGCCTCATTGTCATACTCAAGTCAATCATTCTAGTAGGCAGGTGAAAAGCACTCTGTGTTCATAGCATCAGCTCCAGCAGTTAAATTTTCCACAAGTCCAGTGGCCGAAACTGCCTGTTGTAACTTGAAACCAGTTTTATCTAATAGCTACTGAAACAAGCCGCTGAGACTCTTAAGACTAGTTTTACCCTAGACCGTCACCCACCAGTCAGAGACTGCCAACTTTCCAAAACTTTGCAGTGCCAATGAACTTTCCTTCAATACAATACAAAACTTTTCCTTTTATAAAACCTCCAACCTTCTCTTTGTTCCTCAGGGATACCAAAGACCACCCAGTTTGTGTTGAAGCCTCAAATTTTAATTCTTTCTTCCCAAATAAAATCTTTTAAATGAGATTTATCTCTATGTTTTACATGACTTGGAATATATATATATATATATATATATATATATGCAGTTTTGCAATTAAAATAATTGCAATTACTTTTAATTGCAAAAACCACAATTACTTTTGCACCAACCTAATCTGTGTGTGTGTGTGTGTGTGTG
>NW_016803605.1:1830211-1839848 GCF_001698545.2 Rhinopithecus bieti
TATATTATATATATATATGCAGTTTTGCAATTAAAATAATTGCAATTACTTTTAATTGCAAAACCACAATTACTTTTGCACCAACCTAATCTGTGTGTGTGTGTGTGTGTGTGTGTGTGTGTGTGTGTGTTTACACACAATGGACAATGGCATGGGCATTTTCCCTTTTCTTTTAGAAAAAAAGAAAGTCAACCCTGCTCTGATTCCTGCCAGCCCAGTATTGTTGCAGGCTGGCCAACATCATTTCTCAGCAAGATGGCCAGAGAGAAATCGTAGGATCAGGGAAACACTGAGTATTTCTGTTGCCATATAATTCCTCATATGAGCAAGATGTTAATCATCTCTAACCAACTGATTAAATGCTATGAAGTTTTAACTTACAAATAACTTGATATTCACAAATTATCTAACACAAATGTTCTTTCCAGGGAGTACCCAAGCAACATGCTTTCCAGGAGCCCTCAGCCAGGGCCACTTGGACTCGTGTTCCAATTTTCTCTAAAGCTTCAATTTCTAGGTAATCATTTCATCTTTTTAACTACCACTAGGAGCTTTGCTCAAAAGGCAGTTTTCTAGCTGGACATGGTGGCTCATACCTGTAATCCCACCAATTTTAGAGGCTGAGGCAGGGGGATGATTTGAACCCAGGATTTTTAGACCAGCCTGGGAAACATAGTGAGACTGTCTCTCTCAAAAAAAGAAGAAAAATGGATTGAGCATAGTGGCACATGCCTGTAGTCCCAGCTACTTGTGAAGCTGAGGTGGGAGGATCACTTGAGCCTGGGAGGTTGAGGCTGCAATAAGCAGTGACCACACCACTGCATTCCAGCCTGGATGACAGAGTGAAACTCTGTCTCAAAAAAACCAAAAGGCAGTTTCTTTGTTTTGTTGTTGTTGTTTGATTTTTTTTTTTTTTAGAGGGAGTCTCACTGTGTCACCCAGATTGGAGTGCAGTGGCGCAATTTTGGCTTACCACAACCTCCGCTTCCCAGGTGCAAGTGATTCTCCTGCCTCAGCCTCCTAAGTAGCTGGAACTACAGGGCATGTGCCACCACGCCCTACTAATTTTTGTATTTTTTTAGTAAAGACGAGATTTCGCCCAGTTGGCCAGGCTGGTCTCAAACTTCTGACCTCAGGTGATCCACCCACCTCGGCCTCCCAAAGTGCTGGAATTACAGGCGTGAACCACCGTGCCTGGTCAGGAAAGGCAGTTTCTTAAATAAAGGTATTTCTTAAGCTCTGCTGAAGGGTTGGACAGCTGCAATCAAACAGCAGGAGAAGCAGTTCTTCTGCAGTACACACCAGGTTTGTCTCATCACGTAAAACAAATGTAATCAGTGAAGCAGGAAATATAAGAAAATAAGTAAACAGAAAACGAGTTTTCCTATACTTGGCTGACTTACTCCAAGGCCAGCAATAGGCAGGGCCCTAGCGTGGCCTTGATAACACTATCTGAAAAGCCAGAGCCCAAAGGAATGAGCGCCAGAGAATCTCCCAACACACCCCCGACACACACACCAAACAAGAATAAGAAAAGCAAGTTCTTCTTATAAGTTTCCCCCTTTGAAATTCTTTCCCTGTACCATTATCCTCTGATCTGCTCTCACAACTACTTTTGTAACTATTTCTGCAAATTTGCAAGGATTTTGTAAGTTCCTGTTTCCAGCTGTGCAGTATGGCAAAGGTCACAAGACGTGTCTGAGTTGTGAAACCTGTCACTGTTTGATAAACTGTCTGTTCTACCTGCTTTCGTGCCACTGCGTTTGGGGCCACAGATGTGTGTATAAAAGTCAAAGCCCTGTCTTTGTCCAGGGCTCAGCTTTTTGGATACAAATCTGCTGAGCCGGTGCACCTAAATAAAAATCCTCCTGTCCCACCCATTGGTCTCTCTGGTCTTCTGATCCTCACAACACTAGCACTGTCCATCCATCCTTATAAGGGCTCTCCTGGGTAGGTATGAGTATCATCATCTTTTTTAAAGTGAAATTTGTACTATGACATAATTGTAGATTCACATCCAGTGCCAAGTAATAGTATGGAAGGATCTCACCCACTCTTAACTCAGGTTGTCCCAGTGGTAACAGCTTGCAAAACTACAGTAGACAATCATCACCAGGAAACTGACACAGAATTGATCTGATCTTATTCGGAGTTCCCATGTTTAGAGCCGTATGTCTACGTGTGTGTGTGTTTAGTTCTATGTGACATTATTACATGTGTGGTTTGCCTCTCCACTGCCACAGTCCCGACACAGACCAGCTCCATCATCACAAGGATCCCTTGTGCTGCCCCTTTATAAACACACATCCCTCCTGACACCGCTACTCCCAGCTCCAGCAACCATGAATCCATTCTCCCTCTCTGTAATTTTGTCTTTTAAAGAATGATTTATAAATAGAATTGAAAAGTATACTATATTTTTACAGACAAATAAATAAGATGTAAGCAAGCTAGTTATATAACTAGAAGTTCCGGTGGAAGCCCCCGGATAACTGAGGATTTTACCACTGCAAATCTTTGCTCCCAATTCCTACAGCACAGTCTCAGACTTGTTCTGAAATGTGCTTTATTTTAATCATTTTCAAAATTTCACTTGCATCTTTGTGGACAAGAGCAGAAACTTTAACTCAATATGATTTCACTGATTTTGAAATATTCTGATTAAGTTAAAAGAGAAAAGCCTTTCAATGTAAAAGGAGAGAAAAAAATGCAGCCCTCCTTTCTCTCCAGACCCCATGTTACAAACCCACATTCATCCAGGCAAATGCAATCGGGAAGCGTGTGCTGTGGACATGCATCATGTTAAACACTTTCCTTTCATCATTTTTCTGCCATGTAGAATTCTGGTGATGTAACATCATATCCATCTTTCTGCATTTTATTAAAACATTGGACGTTTTGGAAACACTGGTCCTATCTTTCCATTTGAACAGCAGGTGATCACAAGCCTTTGGTGAGTGTGAGTCCCAGCTGGCTGTGGTCTTCACCTGGTCTAACATTGGGAAAGATGTGCTGGGATTTGGCAGCCCCTGATTCGGAAGCTGCTTCTTCTGCTTCTTACTGTGCCAGAAGTGTTGAAGCTGCCTCCAGCCAGCCAGCTGTCCAGTTAGGGGATGGTCCACTCCCTGGGCCACGTAGCAAGAGGCCTGCAACACTGCCCTCCATGGGGCGGTGAAAACTCTCTGAACAGCATGCATGAAATATTTCATATAGACCTACCCACGCTGTTAGACCAGCACTAGGGGAACCTCGTTACGATGCAGTTTCCCCAAGCAATATATGTCGTGCATTGAAACATAAGGGATGTTTCAACATTATTTCAGTTCTTCCTTACAACACTGCACTTTGAAATAGGTGCTATTATTATATATTTAAACATATAAGGGAAAAGATAGCTCATAGCGCAGGAAAAAACGAAACTTCAAGTTAATAGATGTAATTTTTCTTTATACAGTCATGTACTGCATAGCTACATTTTGGTAAATGACAAACCACATATATAATGATGGTCCCATAGGATGATTGTACTGTTTCTATTGTACTTTTTCGATGTTCAGATATGCTCAGATACATAAACATCCTTGTGTTACAATTGTCTGCAGTATTCAGAATGGTAACAGGCTATCCAGGTTTGTAGCCTAGAAATGATGGGCTGTCCTCTAGCCTAGGGGTATAGGAGGCTATGCCAGCCAGCATGGAGTGTGTAAGTACACTCTATGATGTTTCACAATGACAAAATCGCCTAATGATGCATTTCTCAGAAAGTACCCCCATCACTAGGTGACACATGACTGTGTATTATTTCTTAAATGTCATCCATATCAAAATTCAGTGTTTATTGGTTTCCACCTTAACAGAGAACACTAACTTGGATATATTTTGCCAATATAATTTCATTTTTTCTGCATAGAGTGCTGTGGTTATTTGAAGCTCTGCCATTTGAACAGGTTTTGTGATCCAACGATGGAATTTGGTTAACATTTTTCTTAAAAATGACCATTCGGAAAAATAAATACTGGGAAATGGAGCCCATGCCTTTGACTAGATGGTGAAAGGAAAACAAATTCTCCCTGGTCATAGGAATCCCGTGATTCACTTTATATGGAAATGGGCTCTGAGAGTATCACATTTGAAACAAAGGAGCTCCTCTTTCATGGTTCCTTTTCTAGACAGTGTGGCATGAGGTGATGGAATGAATTCACCACAGACTGTCAACCAAGCTTGTAAACATCCGGCGCAGAGGGAGACACTTGGTAGCCCAGCATGTGGGAAGGTGTGCAGCATGCAGGGAAGAAGAGTTTAATACAACAGACTTGAAATGTTTCTCTGAATGTAGCCCCTAATCCCTCATGACCCCTCAGACTAGTCTCTTAGATCAAGAAGACATGGCCACCCATCATTTTCCCAAGGTGATTTTTATTATAGAAGTAAAAGAGTCTATCTAATTTCTTTTTAAAAGCTGATTCTTGTTCCCCAAGGACTCCCTCTGTGCCAGGCAGTGCAGTTAATGAGTTTAGTGATTCCTCCCAGTAGGCTCATGAAGAAGGGAGTAGTATTATGGCAAGAAAATAAAAAGCCTGCACTTCTGCATGTGAAAGCATGCTATCTACTTTCTATATGTTATCTCCTGTGACCGTATTGTAGCTCTTGCAGTTAGGCAGTGCAAATATTCTAATCCCATTTTTATCTACCGTCTCCACATTTTCAGAGGCAAGGAATCAGTCTGAGGGCAGATACATTCCCTGCCACTGATCCTCCAAGACACTTGCTCCCATTTACGTGTCCTTTCCACCCGCTATCCCAGCACATGGTACCTCAGCCATGGTCTTGGTGATGGCAGGAGTTTCCCATCATGCACCAGCACTGCTCCCGGTGAGATGATGCCTTGTTATCCTCTCACCTGGGCCTGGAAACATGTGCTAACCTTCGTCCTTCACAGACAACCAGACTTCCTCTGGGAGAGACTGTTAGCCCTGACATTCCTTCCTCCTCAGTAATGGAACTTCTGCTTTTGACTGGGTAACTATGTGTCAACTATAGTAACATTAAAAAGCATATTATCCAACCTCCGTTACAACTACATCTTCCCTGGTGACCAAGTTTCAGACAGTGGAATATAAGCAGAAGAGTCACATGGCAACTTCTAGGACAAAGCAGCACATGTCACTGACCCACATGTGTGCCTGGTCTCTTCCTCCTTCTTGTATTCTTGTACTTGAAGATGATTGATGGAGCTGATACCACCACTTGTGAGGAAGCTTTGGAAATGAAGGCTCCACACAGCTGAGTACAAGCTGACAAGGACCTGGATTCCTGGGGACTTCAGCCCTGGGCTTCTCACCTTTGGACTCTGACATGGGAGAAAAATGAAATTCTCTCTTGTTTAAGCAAAATTACATTGGATCCTTTACTTGTGATTTGAATACAAAGATGACCAAGTCAGAGTCACCACACTCCAGCAAGATGCAATTCCTCAATGAGGGTACATAGTTTGATGATGCTTTTAAATCCTCTTGTCAATCCTTGTTATAATACAAATGTTTATTGGAAAGCAATGACTAACCTCACTGGACTACCCTCTGTGTTTGAAACTAATTGAATTTTTTTAAAAACTAGGCTAAATACTTATCAAAAATATTAACTTCATAGCTGCTAATGCTAGGTTGGTTATATGAGAGGTAAAATTGGTTTCTTAATACAGTTGACCGTTGAACAACATGGGTTGGAATTACTAAAGTCTACTTATGTGCAGAATTTTTTTCAGCCAAGCATGGATAGAAAACACAGTATCTGTGGGATCTGAAATCCATATACAGGGAGGCTGATTTTTCACGTATATGTGTTCTGCAGGGTCAGCTGCAGTACCTGAGTGTGCACGGATTTTGGTTTACATGGGGGTCCTGGAACCAGTCCCTCTGCATATATGAAGGGATGACTGGACTTCATACTGCAAGCCTAGACCCATGGACTCATGCATGAAGAGGACAGAGGCTGCCTGCTCCCAGCCAGGTACAGAGAGCTCAGGAGACTCAGCAGTGAGTTTTCCTCTGACAAAGCAGTTCGTGTGTGTGTGTGTGTGTGTGTGTGTGTGTGTGTGTGTGTGTATTTCTTTTTTTGGGACAGAGTCTCATTCTGTGGCCCAGTCTGGAGTGCAATGTTGCTATCTCAGCTCATTGCAACCTCTGCCTCCCAGGTTCAAGTGATTCTCCCCACCTCAGCCTCCCGAGTAGCTGGGATTACAGGCACCTGCCACCAACCTCAGCTAATTTTAACTTTTTTTATTTTTATTTTTATTTTTTTTTGGAGACGTTTTCTCACTCTGTCGCCCAGGCTGGAGTGCAATGGCACAATCTCGGCTGACTGCAACCTCCGCCTCCTGGCTTCAAGTGATTCTCCTGCCTCAGCCTCCCAAGTAGCTGGGATTACAGGTGCCTGCCACTATGCCCAGCTAGTTTTTGTGTTTTTAATAGAGATGTGGTTTCACCATGTTAGTCAGGCTGGTCTTGAACTCCTGACCAGGTGATCTGCCCACCTAGGCCTCCCAAAGTGCTGGGATTATAGGCATAAGCCACTGCGCCTGGCCCTAATTTTTGTATTTTTAGTAGAGACAGGGTTTTACCATGTTGGTCAGGCTGGTCTTGAACTCCTGAGGTGATGTGCCCGCCTCAGCCTCCCAAAGGCATTTCACATATTAACCGCACTCAGTACAGAGAGGTGACCAAAAGGATATCAGCATCCTGCCATCTCCCAAGTTGGACTCACCCTTTGCCCTTTCACAAGGATATACAAGTATTTGTGCATGTGTGTGGTGCGGGGCGTCCTAACATTCCTGAGGGCTGGAAGCTTCTATTTCATGGTCCAGTGGGAAAAAATAGAGAGGCAAAGAAAAGCTCCCCCTGCCCTTTGGGAGATGCTGCTTAAGACAAAATAGAGACCAGAGGTAATTTTATTGGTAAAAATGAGCCATATGAGGGATATATGAATTGAATTTGGCACAACAGAGCAAAAAACCTGGTGATTCCAAGTGCATATAACTTTAAGTTATTTCTTGGACAGAACTCTCTTCACACCATATTTCTGTAAAGGGTATGAAACATGATTGCCTATTTCTTACATTTTCACATTTTGTTGTTTTGGTTTTGGTCGGGGAAACTTTAATTTATTTATTATAAGGATGGCTGTCATCCAAACAATGAATCCAATGCAGAGTCTACCCTTACGGTCTTACGCTTCCTGCCTCTCTCTGTATGCGGTGTAAAAACCCCCTTGTGGTTTAACTGTGTGTGTGGACCTTGTCATGAGGACTATTCCAAGCCCAGTTCTCATCCTTGGTCTACTCCCTCAAGCATCTTTCTTTGGATAAGGCTACCTCCGACTCAAAGACAGAGTTCTCTTTGATCAGAGAAACAAATGAGCCTGGTTCATGACGGGAATGAAAATTGGACCCATAAGGAGCTGCTCCATCATAAGTGCATGTAAATTACATATTCGGTGCTAGTGAAAGTTTTAACATGACGTAATACCTTGTAATTACATAGATTTAATTAGTACATGCAGAAAATGTTTCATTAAGAATGTCTCACTAGAGCCAAAATTCCTTCAAAAATCTCTCTTATGCATGGGGGTTTGAACTAGCTATGAAGGGGTTCCCGGCTGCACATTCAAAAGCAACGCTGTAAACAAAAGGTTGGCACACTCCCGAGGAAGACGCATTAAAAGGCGTACAGACTACACACACTTCCTGTGTAGTTGTGACACTGATAAATTGGGTGCCGAATATAATCATTGTCAGGTCACTGTTCTTATCTGAAGGGAAAATAAATTATTGGAAACAAAATTTCACCTGAAGATTTTTTCAAAGTTTGAAAATCCTGTCTAATTTGTTTGTGGTTGTCCACATGACCCACAGATATTTAATGGGCATCTCTCTTAAAAAAGTGTTTTTTAAAAACCAAAATATTATTTTACAGATATAGTAATAATAATTCTTTATTATCATCAACTATGCAGTAAGTATTCAAATTCTCCAATTATGGAAGCCTGTTTTGTTTTATTTTACTTTATTTTGTTTTTGAGACGGAGTCAGCCTCGATCGCCCAGGCTGGAGTGCAGTGGCACTATCTCGGCTCACTGCAACCTCCGCCTTTTAGGTCAAGTGATTCTCATGCCTCAGCCTCTGAGTAGCTGGGACTACAGATGTGCACCACCATGCCCAGCTAATTTTTTCTTTTCTTTTTTTGTATTTTTAATAGAGACAGGGTTTCAGCATGTTGGCCAGGCTGGTCTCAAACTCCTGACTTCAAGTGGTCCGCCCACCTCCGCCTTCCAAAGTTCTGGGATTACAGGCTTGAGCCACCATGCCTGGCAGGAAGCCTGTTTTAGAGCCATTAACATGTCATGTGTGGATTTAATTTCTCTTATAAATTAGTATCCCAGCCTTTCATTCCCCTTTGTTCTCACTGTACTCAGCAAATCCTAATACTAGGTATATCTTTGCCTGAGTTTCTGAAGCTGCCTTTTCTGGCAGAGCTTGTTTTATTGCAAGACACATGTTATACAATTCAATTGTCCAGGTAAAAACCAGGCTAAGCTTGGTTTAAAAGGCAAACATATTAGCAGCTTGGTGGAAAAATAAAGGCATTTGACTGGAAGAAATGAAATCAGCTTTTGAAAGAATGAAAATATGCATGAACACTAACAGAGGTGAGAACCACTATCACTAGAGAAAGAACAAGTATAAATATCTTCTTAATTTACAGAATTGCTTGGATAATGCTGGGGTTGATTTTCATCTGATTATCTCAGATACAAATAGGAAAAAGAAAAACAGGTTTATAAGTGACTCACACCTATCATGAGTGACTAATTCCAGTTCTGTTCTGTTCTGACTAACAAAGCAAATAGTTTGTGTGTAGGTTGTTTCTGGAATGAAAATGGTTTGAAACAAGGGTCTAAGCTGTTTCAGCAAAGTTTTTATTAAACCATCAGTAGTTTAGGATAATATTTCTATATTCCTATGAAAATAAAGATAAGGCTTGTTAGAGAAGAAATATAAGCAAACCGATATATCCCTATTATCTGAGCTTATGCTTTGGTTTTTCTCAATATTATCAATAAACAGCTTTTTTGATAATTGGCCAGGTAGTAAGTAATCACTATGGTCAAGCTATTGACACTACTGAAGCCTGTCCTTCGTTTTTTAATCAGTCCATGCCCATCCCACTTTAGGACCTTTGAACTTGCTGCGACTTCTGCCTGAACCCTCTGCGTATGGTTGGGCTCTTTTTTTGTCCTTTTCCTTTAGAAGAAGGATTCCTTTTGTCACCTCCTAGGAGAAGCCTTCTCTGTTCACCATAATAAGGTAGCCCAACCACCCCCATTCTAGTCTGTCTCCATCATATTGGCTTCTTTTTACCCTTCCACCCCGGCATTATCACAGTCTGAAAATAGTCTGTTTCACTGTTTTATTGACTGAATCCCTGCATTAGGCTGTAAGCTGCATGAGACCAGGATCCTAAGCTGTCTCTTTCAACACTGGTTTCCCAGGCACTAGGAAGGGGCCCAGCTCCCAGTAGGCATCATGAGGAAGGAAGGAAGGAAGGAAGGAAGGAAGGAAGGAAGGAAGGAAGGAAGGAAG
>NW_016803605.1:1840148-1851690 GCF_001698545.2 Rhinopithecus bieti
GAGGGAGGGAGGGAGGGAGGGAGGGAGGGAAGAGGGAGAAAGGAGAGAGGGAGAAAGGAGAGAGGGAGGGAGGAAGGACCTACAGATAGAGCTCAAGGGCAATTCATCTCTTACTGAATTCCTCTCTGGAAAACCCAACATCATAAGGCAGTTCTGGCATAACTGTCTTAAATAAAACAATTTGGAGAGGGAAATAATAGGAGAAAAAAGCTAGGGAAACTTTTATTTGTTGATTTCCAAATAAGGCACTTAAAACATAGCAGAAGTTTTAAAAGTAAGCCAGAGAAAGTTTAATATCTTGTTGACAGAAGGACCGAGTTCTGTGAAATAGTGAAGACAGGCAGTCTGCTTTTACCTTCAAAGTGCTGTCAGTCACTTGTGCGCTCTGCTTTGACAGCAAGAATGTGAAGACAGAAAATACCGCCTTGTACCTAATCAAGATTCTCTCTCACCACAGCAAGAGGAATGCAGACCCTGAATCTTGGTAATGTGTCACTATAATTTCAATATAGATCATGATGAAGACACCATACATTATGTCTAGTTTAACTCAAGTGGAAGGAAGAGTGTGAGCATGGGAGTGTGTGCATGTTGGGGAGTGAGTAAATATAAGCAGAATATGGTACAAAGCATCACCTTTATAAAAAGAACAGCCCATAGACCTACACTTTCTAAATGACTGTGCCTTGTCTTCCCAGCCAAGGCTGCAAACTTTTCGATTGGTAGCACGTATCTTTTTATTTTTTCTCGGAAACCAACACAGTAACATAGACTTGGGTGCACAGTGAATGCCACATGGTCTATGCTGCGTTCACCTGCCTGTGTCACCAAGGATGCCCCAGGCACTTGGGTTGCAACTAAAGGTCATTCCATCACAGTGCTGGTGTAAATAGAGTCCACGTGTATTCTGTGCTTCTGCCAACCCAACCGTCACATAGTATTAATTCTTTAACCTCATGTCCAGGCCCAGTTAAACTTTGCTTGCTTTGTCTTTCTTCACAAGGGTGCTGTGGGATTAATTCATTCCTGGGCACTGGGTTGAGGGCATTGGGAACTGGACAATTTCATACATGTCTGCAGGGGCTCTTTGCATTTTTTTGGCTGGTGGCAAAGCTGTACCAGAAAATATGCCTTTTCATATATAATTCCATGCTTTCCTCTAATAATAATAATAATAATGATAATGATACTCTAATAATAACCACGAATTCTATATAGGAAAGTTGATATACAGTCATTTTAATAACTGATTAAAAGATAAGAATGACAGTCTAGAAACTACAGACCCAAGATCCAAGCCTGGAATCACGCCGTACATCTTGAAATGGGCATATGCAATTAAAAATCCCTCAGCAGGCAGTTCAGCCATGGAGGAAGGAACATATTTTGGTCTTGAAATTGGCTTTCGGCTTCCCCAGCACTTATAATCCAATCTCTGCCAGCGGAGATGAATAATGACCCTCCTCAACCTATTTATGGCGGATGGAGAAGAATGATGATCACACATATTGATTTTCCTTCTCCTCCTTCTTGTTGCAAGAGACTTGAGGAAAGATGATCTCGTTTATCTTGAGCCCTGCTGTGCAGGGGATGAGGTAAATAAGCATTTCCAAGGAAAAAGAGGAGTGGCCACTAAGTTCCAAATCAGTGAATGCGTTTGTGGGAGGATTTCCATCTCTAGGTCTCTGGGGAAGTTTAAGAATTTTCAACGAAAAAAATGATGTTTAAAAGAAACATCTCATGCATGTTCTGAAAACTGGACAAAATGCATAGAAAATATGTGTGGCTTGGAGCTTGTTTAATCTACTATTAGCCAAGAAAAGATCCTCTACGTGTTTTCTCCAGGGCTTGTTTGTAGTCAACTTTAGTGAGTGTAATTATGCAATGAAAGGCACCCATGTTATGTGCATAGGTGGGAGAGTTCTGACCCGAGCCTGGGGTTCTCTTGCCACCTCCTCTGTGCAGGCTTTTGTCTCTCCATGGTGCCCCTCCTGGGTCACATAGCCCCCTACTCCTCTGGAATCCTTTTCTTCTCCCCTACTCCTCTTCTCCATCTCACTGTGGATTGCAAACTGCCACACTTCTGAAGCCCTCTTCTGAAGGTCGTCATGCAGAGAAGGGGGTTGGAGGGGTGGGCTGACATTTTCCCAATTTCTCAGCCCAGGGCCTTACCTGAGTTGATACCTGGCAAATATCTGTGGGATGAATGTGTGACCAAAAGGCTGTGGCTTCCAGGGAGGGACGGTGAGGCCAATTTAAGAGGAAGGGGATTGGTTGAGGTGGCTCATATCTGTAATCCCAGCACTTTGGGAGTTCAAGATAGGAGGACTGCTTGTGGCCAGGAGTTCGAGACCAGACTGGGCAACATAGCAAGACTCCATCTCTACCAAAATATATATTTATAGTTGGATGTGGTAACATGGGCCTGTGGTCCTAGCTACTCAGAAGACTGAGGCAGAAGGATAGCTTGAGCACAGGAGATCAGGGTTGCAGTGAGTTATGACTGTGCCACTGTACTCCAGCCTGGGCAACAGAGGGAGACCCTGTTTCAAAAATAAATAGGTAAACAAATAAGAGGAAAGTGTCCTCGGTAAGATCCTTGCTGGGAGAACTGCAATTCCCACTTCAAGTGTCAGAGCTCCAGGGTATAGATGCCAAGGTTTGACCTTTCTCACTATTTTGTACAGAGATCTCAGCAGTGAGAAAGGAACCAGCAGGTGCCGGAGGAGGGAGAGCCTAAGGGTCTGGAGTGGAGTCTGCCCTGTGTGGGGAGACACTAAGCCACGGGAACAGATTTCTGTTGGACTAAGGGATTGTGGCTTGAGCCCCACTGCACTTCAGAACCCGGGGAGGAGGCAGGAGAGAGCCACGATCCCTTTCTGTTCCTTAACCCACATCTTTTCCTTCTCCCTCCTTCACCCCGCCCCACGCCCCAAGCAGGCTGAGCCATGCCTGGTTGCCAGGTCTCTGGGCAGAGCCTTGAGGCCCCTGCTGTGTGTCTGGGAGGCCAGAAGCCCTTCCGTGGCCAGGAAAGAAGCTGGGTCCGGATAGTCTGCCGCTGCGGAAAGGGAGGTCACTCTGAGTCCCCAAGTCCAGGGCGGTTCTATTCTAATATGTGCATTTATTGTTATAATTTTCCTTTCAAATATGGCTTAATATGGCTTTAGCTGCCTTTGTTTGTTTGTTTGTTTGTTTGTTTGTTTGTTTTTTTGGAGACAGAGTGTCTCACCCGAGCTGGAGTGCAGTGGCACGATCTTGGCTCACTGCAACCTCAGCCTCCTGGGTTCAAGTGGTTTTCCGGCCTCAGCCTCCCTAGTGGCTGGGATTACAGGTGTGAACCACTATTCCTGGCTAATTTTTGTATTTTTAGTAGGGACAACATTTCACCATGTTGACCAGGTTGGTCTTGAACTCTTGACCTCAAGTGATCCACCCACTAAGCCTCCCAAAGTGCTGGGATTACAGGTGTGAGCCACTGTGCCTGGCCTGGCTGTCTTTGATATATAGTATTTTCATAATTACTCAGATGAAAGTATTTCATAATTTACAGCATGATTTCTTTGGCATGCTCTATTTAGAAGATGATTTCTTTAGGTCTGTCCATTTAGGGGTGGTGCAGTTGCCATCATCATCATCCTAGTTTCATTCCACAGTAAGAAGAGAAGATACTCTATGATTTCAATTCTTTGAATGGCTTACAATTGGCTGGGTGGTAAAGCTTGTGGTCAATTTGGGTACTTATTCCATGTTCTGTGATTGTTGGCTGCTGCGTTCTAAATATGCCATTTGGACTGAGCCTGTATTTCTGAGGTGCAAAACTCCTAGATTCCTAAACATTTTATGCCAGAGCTCTATCAGTTAAGAGAGGTTTGTTAAAATCTCCCACTATGATTGTCTGCTTCTTATATTTCTTCCTTTGGTTCTGTCAAATTTTTGCTTTCCACTTTTGTATGCTATTTAGACTTGCTTTCTCATAATATCATTGTATACTTTGGAGCACTTTTTGCTGTAAAATCTGTTACAAGAATGCCAGCCTACTTTTGTTTCTTGTCTGAATAATGCTTGCCTGGACTTTTACTTTTATTCTTCCATATTTTAAATATGAAGAAATATCTTCATATTTAAGATTCCTATAGTGTAAGCATTATGTGGCTGAGTTGTACATTTTATCTTGCTTGACAAAGCTTGAATTTTTACTGGCTGCTGGTTAATTTACATGTGATGATTTTAGTGATACGTTTGCGTTCAGGGTTGTTTCTGTTTGCTGCATTCGTATTTCCCTCCTCTTGAATCCTTGCATTAACAGATTATTGTGATTGAGCATCCTCCATTAGCATGTTATTATTCAGTTCCCTTGGAGACTGTGGCATGCATCTTTGATTCATAATTCATAATAATTAAATATAAATTAATGCTTTCATCATAACCTTAAAAGTGTTAACAATTTAAGACACTTTAATTCAATCCATTTGTTCTGTGTTTTGATTTGTTGGATTCACGTTTTTAAATTCTATGTACATTTTGAAACTCACAAGATGTTATTGTTATTATGATTGATTTATGCAGTTTAGACTTATCACAGATTTTTTAAAAATCTATGTTCATTATTCCTTTCTTCATTTCTATTTATCTGTCTGAAATGATTTTCTTACCCCTAAAACTAACTGATGTGGTTTGGGCACTTGTCCCTCTACATCTTGTGTTGAAATGTAATCCCCAGTGTTGGAGGTGGGCCTGGTGGGCGGGGCTGGGATCATGTGACTGAATCCCTCATGAGTGGCCTAGCACCATCTCCTTGGTGATGAGTGAAGTGGTTGTTTAGGAGTGTGTGGCGCCTGCTCCCTTTTATCTTCCTCCTGCTCTTGCCATGTGATGTGCTGGCTCCCTGTTGCTTCCTGAGGCCTCACCAGAAGCAGATGCCAGCACCACACTTCCTGTAAAGTCTGCAAAACCATCAGCCAATTCAACCTCTTTTCTTTATAAAGAACCCCAACCTTAGATATATCTTTATAGCAATGCAAGAACAACCTAACACGCTAACAAATTGTATGGTTTTTAGTGTACATTTGGTGGCACTGAATTCTCTCAGTCTTTCTTTTATATAAATTTTCATTTTGGCTTCATGTTAAACTTTTTTGGTATGTTATTTCTAGATAGAGAATTCAAAGATGACAGGCATTTTCTTTCAGCTATCTCTTTTTCTTAATTTCTATAAATTTAACGGCACAAATGCTATTTTTTATTAAATGGTTGTTTTGCCTAGTGGTGAAGTCTGGGCTTCTAGTGTGTCCATCATCTGAATAATGCACATTGTACCCATTAAATAACTTCTCATCATCCACCCCCTTCTCCCTACTCTCTGACCCTTCCGAGTCTCCAGTGTGTATCATTCTACTCTCTATGTAATTTGGTTGTCTTCAGACTTAATTTTGGTTTCATGGTGTGTGTATGTGTGTGTGTCTGTGTGTGTGTCTGTGTGTTTGTGTGTGTTGTTTTTGACAGGGCCTTGCTGTGTCTCTCAGGCTGGAGAGCTGTGTTGCAATCACTGCTTACTACAGCTTCTACCTCCCAGACTCAAGTGATCCTCACACCTTCGCCTTCTGAGTAGCTGGGACTACAGGCTTATGCTCCCACATCCAGCTAATTTTTTTTTTTATTCCTTTGTAAAGACAGGATCTTACAATGTTGCCCAGGTTGACCTAGAACTCATGGTCTCAAGAGATCCTCCCCCTGTCTCAGCCTCCCAAAGTGCTGGCATTATAGGTGTGAGCCATCCACTCTGCCTGGCCAATTTTGTATGCTAAGAAATAAGCTAAAATTCTTATTATAACCCCTTTGAATAGAATATGTGTTTCCCCTTTATTTTTGCTTTTCATTGATTTGCACTGGTGTATCTAGGTGTTTTATTTTCCTTGTTTTCCTCTTGCACTGGGTTAGTAGAAATTCTTTAATCTATGCCTACATTTCCATTATCAAGTTTAGATATTTCTTATCCATGATTTTTTTCAAATATTTTTTCTACCCTATTCTCTCTTCCTCAAAGAGTCTAGATACAAATTTGATAGGCTTTTTAAAAAAGAAATAAAACAAAATAGCTTTAGATATATAAAATTATAAAGATAATAGGGAGAGTGCCCACATGCCCCACACTGAGTTTCATTTTGTGTTAACATCTTACATTAATATGAAACATTTGTCACAACTAATGAATCAACACTAATACATTATAATTGATATGGTTTAACTGTGTCCCCACCTACATTTCATCTTGAGCTGTAGGTCTTATAATGCCCACATGTCTTGGGAGGGACCAGTTGGAGATAATTGAATCATGGGGGCAGCTTTCTCCATCCTGTTCTCATGACAGTGAGTTATTTCTCTTGAGATCTGATGATTTTATAAGGGGCTTCACACTGCACTTCTCCTTCCTGCTGCCATGTGAAGAAGAACATGTTTACTTCCCCTTCCACTGTGACTGTAAGTTTCCTGAGGCCTCCGCAGCCATGCTGAATTGTGAGTCAATTTAACCTCTTTCCTTTATAAATTACCCAGTCTCAGGTATGTCTTTATTACCAGCATGAGAATGGACTAATACAATCATTAATTAAAATCCATACTTATTTCAGGTTAATTTTGGTTTCTTAGTTTTTCTTTAATGTCCTTTTTCTATTGCAGGATCTCATCCAGAATACCTTATTCCATTTAGTAGCCATATCTTCTTAGGCTTCTCTATGCTATGACAGTTCCTCAAAATTTCCTTGTTTTTCATGACTCATACAACATGTTGCCATTTCAGATTGACCTTTTTCAGTTATCAATACACATTTAACATTCATTCACATTTTCATGTTTCTAAACAGCTCAGTCATTTACATTGGTGTACAATATACCATTGTATGGATGTACCAGGTTTGTTTAATGATTTATAAAACAATATCTCCATTACTTCCAGTGTCTGTTGAATATGAATAAATATATTAAAATATTCATATGTAAATTTGGTGTGAACATACATTTTTTTTGAGACAGGGTGTTGCTCTGTTGCTCAGGCTGGAGTGCAGTGGCATGATCTCAGCTCACTGCAAACTCAGCCTCTAAGGCACAAGAAATTCTCCCACTTCAGCCTCCCAAGTAGCTGGGACTACAGGCATGCACTATCATGCCCAGTTAATTTTTGTACTTTTTTGTAGAGATGGGGTTTTGCCATGTTGCCCAGGTTGGTTTTGAACTCCTGAACTCAGTCGATCCACCTGTCTCAGGCTCCCAAAGTGCTGAGTCATGAGCCACTGAGTCTGGCCAAAATACGTTTTAAGTCACTTGGATAAATACTTAGGAACATGGTAGCTAGGTTATAATGATAAGACTATGTTACACTTTGTTGAGCATCTCCAAATTTTCCTCAAAATTGGCAGTACCATTTTGTCTTCTCACCAGCAACACAAGACCATCCTAATAGTTGTATAATTGCCTTGCATCATTATTTTCATTAGCATTTCCTTAATGGTGAATGATATTGAACATCTTTTCATATACTATTTGCCACCAAAACACTGTATCTTCTTTGGTAAAGTGTCTCTTCAGGACTTTTGCCATTGTTTGATTGGACAGTTTGGGGATTATATATGTTTTTCTTCTTGTGGAGTTGCATTGTTTTTAATAATTTTAACTTTCATTTTAGATTTGGGGGTACATGTACACATTTGTTACGTGGGTATAATGTGTGACACTTAGATTTGGTTTACGAATGCTCTTGTCACCCAGCTAGTGAGCATAGTGCCCAACAGGTAGTTTTTCAGCACTTCCTCTTATTCCCCTTTCCACTTCTGGAAGTCCCCAGTTTCTATTTTTGCCATCTTTATGTCCATGATTACCTAATATTTAGCTCCCAGTTACAAGTGAGAATATGTAGTATTTGGTTGTCTGTCACAGCATTAATTCACTTAGGATGATAGCCTCAAGTTGCACCCATGTTACTGCAAAGGACATGATTTTGTTCTTTTTTACGGCTGGGTAGTATTCCATGGTGTGTATATACCACTTTTTTAAAATCCAATCTACCATTGATGTACACCTAGGTTGATTCCATGTCCTTGCTGTGATTAACATATATGCATGCTGCTAATACCACAGAATTTTGTAGAATTATTTATTTTCCCTTGGGTATATACCCAGTAATGAGATTGCTGGGTCAAATGGTAGTTCTGTTTTTAACTCTTTAAGAAATCTCCAAACTGGCCTTCCACAGTGACTGAACTAATTTACATTCCAACAAACAGTGTACAAGCATTCCCTTTTCTCTGTAGCCTCACCAGCGTCTATTATTTTCTTTGTCTTTTTAATAACCACCATTCTGACTGGCATGAGATGGTATCTCATTGTGGTTTAGGTTTGCATTTTGCTGATGATCAGTGATATTGAGTTATATGCTTTGTGACCACTTGTATGTCTTCTTTTGAGAAGTGTCTGTTTATGTCCTTTGCTTACTTTTTTAATGGGGTTACTTGTTTTTTGCTTGTTGTCTTAACTTTCTTATAGATTCTGGATATTAGACATTTGCTGAATTAATAGTTTGTGAATATTTTCTCTCATTCTATGGGTTGTCTGTTTACTCTGTTGATAGTTTCTTTTGCTGCACAGAAACTCTTTAGTTTAATAAGGTCCCACTTATCAATTTTTGTTTCTATTATAATTGCTTTTGGGGACTTAGTCATAAATTCTTTGTCAGTGCTGATGTCCAGAATGGTATTTCCTAGGTTTTCTTCTAGGATTTTTATAGTTTGAGGTCTTACATTTAAATGTTTAATACATCTTGAGTTATTTTTGTAGATGGTGCGAGGTAGGGGTCCAGTGTTGTTCTTTGGCATATGAGTAGCCAGTTATCACACCACTGTTTATTAAACAGGGAGTCCTCCTGTTTGTCCTATGTTGGCCCCTCAATTCATTCCTACCATGGCTACCATAACCTCAATTTTGTTCCCATCACTGTGAGATGACTGAAATCTCTGCTCATCTACTCTACATTTTATACATTTTCTATTCAGCCTCTCTGGCCTGCACCACTTACAAATCTAATATCTGTCTTAGGAAAAAAACAACAACATAAAATTCTAGGTTCACCTTAATGAAGTTGCATTCTCTCTTTCTTGATCTTTCCAGCTCTGGAAGCCTTGAGAGTTCCTTGCTGTCTTTTAAAATGTCACTCTTTTGTGTTTTGGGTCAGATACTTTTGTTGTTCTCAATAGTAAAGATAGTTTAGTATAAATTGGTGCATTCTAGACAGAAATGGAAGAGCCTGCATGTCACTGTTTTTAAAAGCTTTAAAAAAAAACAGGTAGTGTTTTTGCTTGTTGGGATAAATTGGTCTGAAGCCATCTCCCTCATTTTGTTTTCCTAGTGTTCGTTTTTTGCTTTAACTTATTTAACCAATTGAATATAAAAATCTAACTTAAAACAAAATTATGTAGGACAAGAGATGAAATAATGAAGAAAGACTGTCACTCTCAGAATTTTTTTTTCTGGCTTAGGATATAAAGCTATATCACATAAAACACACATCAGCTAATTTAAAACAATTGTGTGTAATTAGCAGACAGTTATACTAAGTGTAGGAAAATGTGTGTAAAATAATAAGTACCACGTAGACCTTGTCACATTATGGAACTTGTTTTAACACTGTAATTCAGCATTTTAAAGTTTGGCATTTTACAAATTCTGTAGATTTAGCATGGTTGGCTCCTGGTATGGTCTCTTTGACCCAGTATTACAATCCAGATTATCGTCTTTCACAATCTTTTAAGCAAATTCTAACATTATTGGAAACAATTTTCAGGGTCGCAATTGGAAAAAATTCCAAGATAAGGAAAGAAAAAACACTAGTCTTTGTAGGATGAAGATAGTTCTTTACAATGACTGAGCATCCAAATTAACTCTGAAGAACTTTAAAAACAACCCATTCCTATAGAATTCTGATGTAGTGGGTTTAAATCACAGGTATCTAATAAGATCACTGATGTATGGGAGCCACAGGATGGACGAAAATGACATCATAAGCCAACACTTACCCCGTTGTTGAACATCAGAATGGTTGCTTCATTCACAAACATTTGACCAGGGGCCTTTTCTGTAAAACTACAAGGTCCTTGACTTACCGCCATAGCTGACTGAGCTAGCGGTGAAGGCATTTGGTCCAAGCAAGGTTCATCAAGTTCTCTTCTCCTGACAATTGAAGATTATGTTGAAGACATCTAGGGGATTGAGACCAAGACACACAATGGATGTGCTTGGAGAAAAGGCACATGAAATCCAGACATTGGGGTCTCCCAGCTCTTCCCTTCTTGAATCTTGTTCAACATTCACTTCTCTCAATTATCTGAGCCAAAGCCTTCCCGACAAGTGTCATTTTAGTGTTAATTATCCAGAACTGTAACCAGAGAACCTAACTAAAAACTCACTACTGAAAATTACTTTCAGAGATGCAGATACCTGATAGTCAACACCAGACACTGAGGATTCAACAACCAAGACTGAAATAGGGTTATCAACTCATATATGGGCACCCCTGAGCTGACAACAACCTAGACCCTAATGAGTAGCAGATGGTGCTTCTGAATAAAATGGTCAATTAGCTGTTTTGAAAACAGTTCGCATTCTAATGATAATAACCTCTTTTGAGAACAGAGATTCCTCACATGATGATTTCCAACTAACTCAGCAATCTAAATCTAAATGATACTAATATTTGTAAGAATTAACGTTTATCAAGCACTTACTTAAATGTGTGCCAAGCTTTCATGCTCAAAGCTTTAGACATATAATTACATTTACTCACCACCGCCGTCTTACAGAAAATATCCTACCATTTTCTGGTTTTGGAAATGGAAAACAGACAACAAACAAAAACCCTGAGACCTAAAGAATCTACAGTCCATGGTCTCTTGGGTAGCAAGCAGCAGATCTTGGATCTGAATCCATATCTATCTGACCTGGGAATCCACATGGGCAACCTCTACTCTTCACTGCTCCCCTGTGGAAAGAGGGCCCTTCGGGCTATAACAATGTGCAGTATCATCTTCTTAGCATGTGGGCTGTCCTTCCCAAAGGAATAAAGTTGTTTTTATTCATGTCTCAGCATCCCATAAAGTTTCTTTTATAAATCTGTGCTAATTAGTCAGAATCAAACTGTAAATGTGATACTAAAATCAATATGTATTATAGATTATGAAATGCAAACATTGTCTTAGTAAATATTTATGACATAATGCCCTAAATTGTGTTCAATATTATATTTTGATTATCATTTTTAAAATTATAATTCATATAGCAAAAGTCTAAACAGGCAACTAATCAATAGCACTTGAAAAAAGTAGGATCCTATATTGACCTTAGAAGCTTGGGGATAAATAAGATAGGCATGGGTTGCAGAAGGGATGTACTGAAACTCCTTACAAAAGAGTCACATATGAAACCTGGTTTGCAACACTGGATAAAAATTAAATCAGGAATAATTCTTCAGGGACCACATATTTTATTCAAAAGTTGGTCT
>NW_016803605.1:1851959-1876614 GCF_001698545.2 Rhinopithecus bieti
AAAAAAAAAAAAAAAAAAAACAGCAACAACACATACACTCGTTTAATTGGTATTCCAGAATAAATTGTTATTCATTATAATCAACCTGAATGAATGCAGCCTTCCTCTGGCATGTTTGTGGGATTGGACACACCGTGAGTTCCCTCACGAAATACTTCATAAGATGGTAAAATTCAACAGCAACTCTAATCTAGACACATCCCTGCTGAGGCCCACTTGGTTACCCTGGAATGCATCACAGAGCCACACCCAGCCACTCTGCCCTCTACACGCTAGGCTTTGTGCAGTGTTTTAAAGCACGTTTCACTGTGAAAGTCAACACTCAGGCCATGAGATACCGGCTCTGAGAAGCCTGTGTAATATCACAGGGAACATTTTAAAGAATCTCCTGAATTAATGCAGTGATTCTCAAGCACTAATTTTGCCTCCTCCTACCGCAGCAGGGACATTTGAAAATGTGTGGAAACATCTTTAGTTACTATAACTGGACAGGATGCTACTGGAGTCTAGCGAGTAGAGGTCGAGATGCTGTCAATCATTCTGCAGTGTACAGGATGGCCTCCCAGGATGATGAATCATCTGATGCAAAATGTCAATCATATCAAGGTGGATGATATGATTTGGCTCTGTGTCCCCACCTAAATCTCACCTTGAATTGTAATAATCCCCACTTGTCAATGGTGGGACCAGGTGGAGATAATTGGATAATTGGGGTGCCTTCCCCATGCTGTTCTCATGATAGTGAGTCTCAAGAGATCTGATAGTTTTATAAGTGTCTAGCATTTCCTCTGTTTGCACTCATTCTCTCTCCTGACACCCTATAAATAGGTGCCTTATGCCATAATTGTAAGTTTCCTGAGGCCTCCCTAGCCACGCAGAACTGTGAGTCAATTAAACCTCTTTTCTTTCTAAATTACTCAGTCTCAGGGAGTTCTTCATAGCAGTGTGAGAACAGACTCATATAGTGGAGAAACCCTGTTTTAAAGGGTCCACTTCCCTACCTAATATATTTATTATTAATTACTTAAAAAATATGAAACACAGAACTGTAGTCCAGGCTGTTCTCAGAACTAAGGCTTCAGCAACAACAAGGCAGAGTCCCTGCCCTGAGATTTCATGACCTTGGGCAAGATACGTAAACTCCTGAAGGTTGGTCCCTTATCTGTAGAATACTAATAATAATATCTAAAGTGTACATTTTTATTAAGGATTAAATAAGTTTATAGACAAGTTCTCTTTTGTACCTCTCCTCAAATCCCATGTCCCCTTCCCACCACCCCTTCGGAATGATTTGCAACATCTTATCTAAGGGACTCCTTTGGTTTTAGATACCTTCAATTGTCAGTACGTTCTTGATCATGTTTGATGAAAACACACATTTTGATGTTAGTCCCATCTGGTAATATTCCTTATTCTTTGCTTTTTCACATTTGCCATGGGAGTTGCTGATGCAAGCAACAGGTAGAAAAGTTTAAGGACAAAAGGAACACTTGCTAAATAGAAGTTTATCTGCCATCAAAAGCCATCTGTTGGTCAACAATATTGGCAGACTGGCCATAGTACAGCAGGTACGGAAGCAGGCTGTGGGAAGTACATGACCGTTATATAGACAGACAGCCCCATGGAAATAGAATTCCACAGCAACTTTGAAGCCATGTACAACTCTCAACCTAAGTTCCAAAAAATCTTCTATGATGTTTCAATTTGCAAAAGAGAAGTATAAGCAGATCCATAGAAATTAAAAACGAATAATCTCCAAATCTCTAAACTTTGTTCAATGGTGTAAAAGGATCTCTAAACTTTGTTCAGTGAAGTAAAAGTACTTATTCTGCTATAAGGTCTAGGCAAGTCCAGAAAACTTGCCCCTTAGTATGGCAATGGGACAGCATCAAAGCCTCACAGTTGTTCAGTGCTTACAGGAAGCCTGGTGGCATGTCTCAATCCTTACAAGAGCCAAGAGAGGTGGATGCTGTAGAGATGACAATGGTGTGGCTCAGGAAGGCTGAGGAGTGGGTGCAGCCTCTGTGGTGTAGACCTCTTTAGACCTTCTTCAGCACCAAGCATAGTGCCTTGAATTATTCAATCTTTAATGTTTCCTAAAAACAAAGATATGCATAAAGACTTAATTTTACGGGGTCAGGAGTCAAGAGAGATCGTCTACTACTTTGGGTGTGTCCATTTTTAGATTACTTCATGTTTGCTTACAAAAAGCCAACTGGATTTCTAACGTAAGTGTGGTCTAGGCATATGTGTCCCCATTTCCCTGATGGACTTTTCCTAAGCCAATGTACAAGCTCCTCAGACTGAAAGAAATAACAGTTTTGCTGATCCTGTGTTGAGAGTAATTATTCAACTTTTGATAAGAAGGCATAATAGATTTCCCCAATTCAGGTAACAAAAGAGGTCAGGGTATCAGAAAGGATTCAGAGACCTGTTTGTGGGTGCACAGTTTTCTATCCCTCATATCTCTATATAAGAATATCAAAGTGTAAAAATGTGATTCTGTCTTGAACTTCTACTCACATGGGTGAGATGAAATTTTAAATATCAATGGCTAAAGCAGCTGAGAAATGATCAACTAACTACACAGAATATAAAAAGACACTTCACTTGAAATCTGAGAGGAGAATGTAAAAATGCAATACTTGCGTTTGAGGTGTTTTTCTTACTTATAGTTTCTAAAGGTTGAGAACGTTGGGTGTGATGTGACAATTCATTTTGCACCAGCCCTGCTGTCAAGGCCTTCACCCAGATGTCTGTGTTGAGGTCCCAGACTTCAGAAAGATGAGAGAACACGTCGACCAGGATGACAGAGAGAAACCCCAAAGCCATATGTGAAACTTGATGACAGAGAGAAACCCCAAAGCCATATGTGAAACTTGATTTCTCCACTGGCCAGGCAGCAGGAGTCTGAGAGCCTTGATTTAACAGCTGGAATTTGAATTTAATAAAGCCTCAAACAGCTGCAACAAAAAGTGAAAGATTTCTGACAAGTGACCCTGCTAAGTGTGGATAAATTCATTGTACTAATTAATCTTACTCTAACAGTAAAGTAATTTGATTTGAGTATCTTCCACTGAGTAGGGCAACATAATGGACAGTGAAATATACAGTTTCCATTGGTAAAGACTATAAATTAAAATTTTGATTTGTGTTTGCTTTGCTTTCAACTTTTAGTAAAACCCATGGAGATTAAATTGGTCGTCAGAAGGCACACTACATACAGTTTGGTACCTGAATACAATGACAAATAGACATACATTATTTTTAAAAGTTTTCAGTATTCCACTGCCTAATTTCTTTTTCTCAGCAAGAAAATTGCAGTTTTCAAAGCATTTGATTTTGCAATGACTTATAACTAAATAGTAAACCAATCTTAGAACCTGTCTTTTAGTGAACATATGTTCTCATTCATGTTGGCAAATATGTAAGGATGAAATGTTGGTTGTCAGGTGTACATATATTCAGCTTTAGTAGGTAATGCCTAATAATTTTCCAAAGTATTTTAGCAATGTTAATTAATATCTTGTAATGTTAATGTTATAAAGAATAATGTTTTCTCCTTTTCTACTGATTATTTGGGCTAACGTATTGCCTTATATGTTACTTTTTCTTGGAAATGCAGCCTCTATGAAATGAATGTAGATACTTTTAACCCATTGATCATTGAACTCTCTTCCTAAAGGGAGTTGATACCCTCTGTGGCACCCTCATCTGGAGACAGACGTCCTGAGTTTTATCTATTTTCTTCTGTTATGAGTAAGCTATTTAAACTCCTTGTGTTTCAGTTTTGTCACCTGCAAAATTGGGATAATAATAGCTCCTACCTAAGGGTGCCATAGTGTGAAATAAATAACATTATATATAAAGTGATTAGAAAAGTACTAGACACAATGTAAGGGCCTGAATTATGGGTTAACGCAATAAATTATAACTGCAATAAACTGATCAGTGGAATACCATTTTATTTGCCATTTTTCTCTTGGCTGACTTGCCAAAAAGTAATAAAAGAATAAAAGAAGGTCTGCCAGCTACTTCTGGGAAATAGTTGTCTCTCTTTAAAAAGAGAGAGATAACTGGTCATGGTGGCTCCTGTCTGTAACCCAAGCACTTCGGGAGCCCGAGGCAGAAGGATCGCTTGAGCTCAGGAGTTTGATACCCTTCTGGGCAACATAGTGAGACCCCTGTCTCTACAGAAGAAATACCAAAATAGTTAAGGGGGCATGGTGGTGCATGCCTGTGGTCCCAGCTACTTGGGAAACTAAGGCAGGAAGATTGCTTGAGCCCTGGAGTTTGAGGTTGCCATGAGCTATGATTGCATCATTGCACACTCCATCCTGGGTAGGAGAGTGAGACCATGTCCAGAAAAAAAGAGAGAGAGAGAGAACTGCACAACGGAAATATTTTTGTGCTGCTCTCACTATAGATTGGAAGTTTTCAGGTGTGGACGTGATATCTGGAATTTCGGCAGCCACATTTGACCCTGAAGAGACAAGAATGAATAGAAAGCCAGAATCCCAAAATACCCCGATTGAAAAGGAAAGTCTGGTTTCCTGATGACGCCAGAGATCTGTGGACACAACTTGCATTGACCTGCCTTTGCATTTGCTGTTAAGTACCCAGCAACCATAACTATCATTAACCTGTTTGTTAGGTGTGCCATGTCTTGCAGTCAAGGTATCCTAAGTGATATAATTCAAAAGCCAGAAGGGGTAAAGACATCCCAAGGGATGTAGGAAAGGTTTTTCAGATGTGCCATCACTCCCTCTCCTCACTCCTGAAGAGAGGCTTCAGGAGCAAGCCGACCGTAGCATTCTATACAAATGTACAAGGTTGCAATCAGCGTCTCCTCGTCTCTTTCATTCTTCCTTCCCCCTTTCTTCTTTTGCTGGCCTCTTTTCTGCTCCTCAAGCACACCAAGCATCCTCCTTCCTTAGGACTTTTTCACTTGCTATTCCCTCTGCAGAAGGTTACTTTCCCCAGATGACCCATGCCTTTCTCACTCATGTTCTTCAGGTGTTCAAACATCACCTGGGAGACAGGCCTTCTCTGTGTAAACTAAATCAAGTGCAAGCACTTCCCCTCACTCTCTATTGTCCCTGGCTTGTTTTATATACATCGGCACAGTCATCACAACCTGATAATTCATTGTTTATAGCCCCTTCCACCATATTATCAACTCTCAGGAACTTTGTTATTTATTTTTTGCCATATCTCCAACATGTATAAGAGTGCCTAGTACATAGAGGGTGAACAAGAAAAATTTGTTGAATAAATTTCTTCTACAGACATGGATGAAACACCTACTAGATACCATTTTATACATAAAATACATAAAATAATTATACATTTTATGTATAAAATTATACATAAAATAATTTACTAGATCTGATGAGCTATCAGTTTTATACACTTAATGTGAAAAGTAAAGATATCTTAAGGGAAGCATAAAAATCACATTCTAGATATAGAATAAAACACATTATACTACTTTAAAATGCATTCACCCTTTGAAATGAAAATATAAGAGCAAAGAATTCGTGTTGATTAATGACAGTTGGTGATTTGTAAGAGCTCCCTATTATTGCAAAATCAATGCTTCACCAGCTTCTGAATTCTCAGACAGATATGGATTAATTTCTATTGACAGAAATAGCAAAGTCTTTATTCTTGGGTCTGAAAAGAAGTTTATTTTAGACTAAGATGTTTATGCATATGATTCATTTCCTAAAGCCCTGAATATTAAGACATTCTATGGTGCGCTCATTAAAACCCTGCTTTGGAATCTCACTTTGGCATTACTTGATGCTGTTTTCAGGGTCTGTACCTTTCTAGGTTTTTGACCCCAAACCTGACTGTAAGATGCTGAAGAGCAGACACTGCATTTTCACATTTCTTGCAGGCCCACAATGCATCCTCAAAGTGAACACAAGCAAAAAGTCGGCACCAGGGATGTGCTCAATCGGGAGGAGGTACCGCTCAGCGGATGAGACCTAGGCACGGAGATCAAACAAATCAAGGTGAGATTTCTTCTCTGCCTCTTACTATCTGTGTGACTTTAAGCAAGACCTTGTCTCTTTAAGCGTCAGTGTCCACACTGACAGAATGCATGTAAAAAAATCAATATTTATCTCCTTAATTCAATCAAATCAATAGAAAAAACAAATAGATAAATATTGTCTAAAACAAATAATAGCATTCTCTAATTCTGATTTTCTCCAAATGACTATTTCATCTTCAGTTACACTCTCTGACTTCCAGAACATGGATTTTGTTCCAGAAAAATTTCCCTTTAAAGCCTGCCTCATATCACTTCTAATAGTGCTTTCGTCTCCTTTGCATTTTCTGAGTATTCTCTTAATCTGAGATTCTCTAACAAGTTTTGTCGTCTAATTTCTATACTTTAGAACATTCTGTACTCATCCAGTGGACATTCCTATAAGGACAATTTAGAGAACTGGATATCTATGAACTTTTTTTTTCCGGTAAACCACAGATCTATACTTAATACGTATGACAGTGTCTTAAAAATACACAATTTTGTACACATTCACCTCAAGGCTTGACATTTGGGTCCCTGTTAGAAATACATATGTTTTCTGCTAATACTTTTTAAACTATCCAAGCAGATAACAACACACCCAGAACACAAACAGCAAAATGTTTGCAAGAGAATTAGTGTAAAATGCCGGGAACACTTACACATATCTTTCTTGGTTTGCAGGCTCCTCTCTGAAAAAAAGAGTCCAAATGGCTCACGTGCCACGGAGAAGAAATCTCTACAAGTTGCAGCATAAATTAATGTGACATGGACCTTGCAATAGAGAAGTCAATTCTTAAAATTAGAAATCAATTTCTGACCCAGGAAAATGAGTTGGAACCAGGTAGTAACCAAATATCTCTATGGAGTATTCTTTCTAAGACAGGTGGGTGAGGTCTGTAAATCTTTCAGGATAATTAAACCAGTTAATTTAATGCAAAACACAGCTTTTTGTTTTAAGATTTTTTTTTCCATTGAGAATCTTTTAGCAGTTGGTGATTGTCTCTGAGACTTTAACATCTTTCTACTTTTATCTGCTTTATTTATAATATTTGTATACTCCCCAATATTGCTCTTTTGGGGGCAGATAAAGGGGCAGGTGAATGGCTGGGCTCGTAAGCACAAAAATGACATCCATTCTCTATCTACATTTATGTCTCTTCTATGCATTCACATCTATCTATCTATCTATCTATGTATCTATCTATCTTCTATCATCTATCTATTGATTTACCTGCCTATCTCTCCTGTATCTGTCTTCTATATCTACATTCATACCTTTTCTATATTTATACCTTCATTCATATTTGTGTTTGTGTATTCTACAGATGTATCTACTTTATATATTTTACATCTGTATCTAAATCTGTATTTCTCCATCTATGTAAGTTTTTCGGTTCTCCACTTTATAAATCCTGTTATGGGCTCAATGGTGGACAGAGCCAAAAAAGGATTTTGGAGCCAAAAAAAAAAAAAAATCCTTTCAAATGTGGCTTGCTTGTAAATATAGAAATAGTGCAGTTTCGCCACTTCAAAAATTACCTGCTGGGCATTTTTTTCACCTCTGAGAATGGAGTTTGACTGGCAGTGAAATTGATGGCTAAGAATTTAAAATGTTTCTCATAATTCTTCTTGAGGAGAGATCTCACCTTAAATCCTGCTGAGTTGATCAGTGTGTTTGCATTATTGGGATATTAGAGTTTAAAGTTGCATCTATTGCAGCAGCTCCCTAGTATGAACTTCCTCAGAAGGGAAGTAGAAGTTGAGCTTAAAAAGAAATTCCATCACCTCGAAGTAAGGTCACATTCGAGGTGTCTTTCAATGCTACTGATGCATCAAGCCACTTGTCTATTTTATCTCTAGCTAGAGAGAGACAGATAGGTATCTATATTCATAAATCTATCTATCTATCTATCTATCTATCTATCTATCTATCTATCTATCTATCTATCTATCTATCTGTCTGTCTAGCCATCCATCCCTCCATCCCTCTGTCCATCTGTCCATCCAACTGTGCATACATCCATCTATCTATCTATCTGCCTACCTATACATCTATCTATCTATCTATCTATCTATCTATCTATCTGCCTACCTATACACCTATCTATCTACCTACCTACACATCTACCTATACATCTGTCTCTTTCTATCTACCTGCCTACCTATATACCTGTCTATGTATGTATGCATCTATCTATCTGCCTTCCTACCTATTCATCTCTCTATCTATTTACCTATCTACCTACATATCATCTATCTGTCTGTCTGTCTGTCTGTCTATCTACCTGCCTACCTACCAACCTATATATCTGTATGTCTATCTGACTATCTAATTGAGAAACTGGGCAGGCAAAGTGGTTAATTTATAGCATAAATTAAATCATGTTGTTCTCGTGCTTAGAAGCAACATGACTTCCCATTTTGCTTAGAATGAAATCCAAACTCTCCACCACGATGGGCCAGGCCTGTGTGACAGCTCCTGCTTCTGCTGTCCACTTCGTGCTCTTCTCCTTCCTCCATCCCTACAGCCACAATGGGTTTCTCTCTGCACATCCAGTGACAGAGAACGTTTAGTCGGCATCAGACCTCTTTGACAAGGTGACAGTTTAGCCAAAGGAATCCTGCATGAAAAGAATCTGGCCCTGCAGCAACAGGGCAAAGGTTTTTTAGCCTTCGAGAGCAGCTGGTGGAAAGGTCCTGAGGGGTAAGGAGCCCAGCAGGCATTGCAATGCCCTTTGCAACCTCAGATCATTCTGCTTAGTGCTCTCCAAACACTCATCTGAAATGACCTGGATGATTTGTTTGTTGTCCGCCTCACTCATACAAGTTCAATGAAGGAGGAGACTGTCTTGTCTGTGTCATTTCCCAGGACCCTCAACCTCAACTCCTGCATATGACACACTAAGTGCTCAGTGAATGTCTGGGGAATAAAGGAGCTGGGTGATTCTTTTTTCTTTCTTTTCTTCCTTCCTTCCTTCTTTTTTCCTTCTTTCTCCTTCCTTCCTTCCTTCGTTCCCTCCTTCCCTTCCACCTTTCTTTCCTTCTCTTTCTTTCCTTCTTTTCTTTCTTTGTTTCTTCTTTCTTTCTCTTTTTCTTTCTTTCCTTCCTTCCTTCCTTTTTTCTTTCTCCTTCCTTCCCTCCCTTCCTCCTTCCTTCCTTTCTTTCTCTCTCTCTCTTTCTTTTTTTCTTCCTTTCTTTTTTCTTTCTCTTTCTTTCTTTCTTTCTCTCTCTCTCTCTCTCTCTCTCTTTCTCTCTTTCTCTTGAGACAGGGTCTCACTCTGTTGCTCAGGTTAGAGTACGGTGATATGATCATGGCCCTCTGCAACCTCCATCTCCTAGGTTCAAGCAATTCTTCCACCTCAGCCTCCCAAGTAGCTGGGACCACAGGTGCATGTCACCATGCCCAGCTAATTTTTGTAGCTTTTGTAGATATGGGTTCTCACCATGTTGCCCAGGCTGGTCTCAAACTCCTGGGCTCATGTGATCTGCCTGCCTCGGTGTCCCAAAGTGCTGGGATTACAGGTGTGAGCCACCGAGCCCAGTGGGCCCTGCATCTTTCTATGCACAGATTTTCCAAATTCAACGTAGGTAAACTCGTGGCTGCTCTCCATCCCCGTGTTCCCCCCTATTGCTGGTTTCTTTGCAGAATCCCTTCTCTTGTTGCCTCTTGTCTCTACCCTGGAGAACCAGGTTCACCTCTTAGCTATTACACAGCCTCACCTCACTTCCAGAAGTAACTATAACCCTTTGAACACCTGGTTGATATCTCTATTAGCTGCATTTGCTTACAGAACTTACTTGTCTGGGTTAGAATTCTTGTTTTTTCACTTACTGCATAACTTTGGGCAAGGTGCTCACTTTCTGTAGTACTGTTTTCTCACCTATACAAATAGAAAGCATAATAGCCCTTACCCCATCATGTTGTTAGGAGGATTAAATGAGCTAATACATAGTCCACCCACAGAACTGCAGGCGGATGTCATGGTGGCCCACGAGCAGACCCAAAAAAGACCCCTGAAGCTTAAAAGCATCGCAGAGCTCAGCGTAACCAAGCAGAAGAAGAAGAAGAAAAGCCAAGACAAGGCGAAACTCAGGGAAGTGATGGAATGAGCAAAAAGATGAAGGAGCAGAAGCAGGTGTGGCCGGGACAAGCGGACCCCAGCCCAGGTGGCCTTCAAGAATCTGCAGAACAAATGGAGAGGATCCTGAAGAAGGCATCCAAAACCTCCAGGCAGAGCATGGAAGACTTCAGCTGACACCTGCTACACACACTCCAGGAGCATGACGAGGTTCCGGCAGCCAGCTGGACGACGTGGCCTCCGCCCTGGGGATGGCGCGGCAGCTTTGGGAAGCGGGAGTCCACATTGGAGTAATGTCCGTTTCCTTTGGTATTTTCTAGAAACACTGCTTTGCATGCACCCTCAAATCTCCTCCTGCAACAGTGCTTTTCAGAGCTGGGCACCCTCATTCTGGAACTTGATTAAAGTGAAACAGTCCATTTACTCAGTGTAGGTTTCTTGGTGGCACACAGAAAGTACACCTTTTCGTGTGAATGGGAAGTTTTAAAAGCTTATCCAGAAGTAAAGGCCACTTTTGTGTCCATGTCTTGTAAAAATGTTTTTACCCTCGAGCTGTGTCTCACCCTCTGAGGCCAGCCAGCTGTCTTCGCCTGGACGAGATGAACTGCAGAGGATGAGGGGCTAATGCCAGCATGACCTGCAGGGTGCAGACTCCTGTGAGACCCAATGTGGGTGCCCTTCCAAGCCTCCTCCAGCTGTTACCTGCAGGCCCCAGGAAAGCCACTTGCAGCTTTGTGGTCCTCCAACGGCCTCCTCGGCCACCTGGCCGGTGAGACAGTGCAGCCTGATAGAAAAGCAGCCATCTAAGGCGGGGATGGACCATGTGCCTCGTCCCTTTCTGAGTTTGTCCCCCTAGATCCACCTTCCAAAAACTGCTAATGGGCACCCCAAGGAGCCTCTTGAGTTTACTCAGAGTTGACAGATCACATGAGGCTCTTTGGCATCCCTGTGCCCTAAGGACACCTCAGGGGTGACACGACCAGGACGAGCCCCAGCACAGACAGACATGGGTGCAGTCAAATGGTAGAGCCCAAGTACCAGTGCTGGAGGGCCAGGAGGGCCTGTGTGTGCCAGGTAAGGGTCCACCTGCATGTACTATTGGGAAAAATGGTCTCTTTGGGGGAGAAATAGCCTCTGTTAATGTAGATATTTAAAGAATAACAAAGGCAGAAGAGAAAATCCAAGTGTGGAGTTTGGAGTTGTCTGCAAACTGTAGAATAAAGCAAAACTAGTTATTAAAAGTGAGCTCATATAGACAAATAAGTTAGAAAATCGATGTATTATCATAGTTTGATAGATATTTGCTTTTAAAATTATAATTGTAAAAATCATAGTTCTTTGAATCATCAGTCTATATAAACTTCACTCTCATCAGACTAAAATACATTTTAGTACAAATGAAGGGATGGCATTTCATTTATTTTAGAATATTTTCACAGAAGATTTCATACATCTGGCAAAATGTAATTATATGTTAAATACATATCTCATTTCCACATTTAGCGTATAAGAGGAAAATTATTGGAGGTCAAAATTCCTCTTGAAATTCCTTTAAATCAACTGTAAATTATAGAGTATGCATGTATTTGTGTATATAATCCTTTTAAGTAATAACTATGCCTCTCAAAGTGTTGAAAGTCACTGAGTTAGACCAAAAATTTAATGAAAGAGAAAACAACACACAAATAGGTAAGAAGCTGTCCAGTCCTTATCATGAATCCGGCATACTGGAGAAGCCACACGTGTTCCTTCTTGCCTGCAGGGTTGACTCCATTGGGTTCCGCTGCTGACCTCAGCAGACAATCCTAGATTATCTTGTTGTGAAGATTAAGGAGATCATAGACAACACCTTGCTAAGGACTGAGTTTTAATGCTGGTGCTTTAATTATCCTTTCATGCTACAAAACCATGTGAGGCAAGGTATGAACATCTAAGTTTTTTTTAAAGCATCAAGAATTCCAAAATCAGGTACAAAATCAAAAGGCAGATTTTCAAACAAAACCTTTGAAAAGTGGTTCTTTAATGCTTAAAGGATCTTCCCCTTTTCTAGAACAGAGAAGTGTCAAGAGAAGTGAGCAAGAAAAAGTTTCTTTGGACAGAGCATGGTGAAGAGTCATCTTTGTGTTTAAAGGCAATCTTGAAACTCATGGGCACTGTGGGCTGGGATCTGAGTCCTGCTTAGGATGTGTGAGGCCCAGAAGGGCTGGTTTCCCGTTGGGTATCAGAGCTGGGAGGTGCTTCTAATCCTAGAAGGGACCTGGGCTCTCAGAAGGCACTGGAGGAAGGAGGCTTCATGTCCTGTGCACCAGAAATGGGTAAGTCCCGAGCTGACTGTGACATTTGGCATTTATTGTCCAAAGAGAGATGTGTTTGAATATGAGCATGTTTGCTATTGATAATTATGCATAAAAAATAGACAAGGCTGGGAGTTACGCCAGGCAATCAGAACTCTGTGGTCCTCTAGCCATGCAGAGAACCAGCCTGGAGCCATTGAAAGGGCACCCTTGGAGGGCAATGCAGCCTGGGCAGAGTCAGAGTGGGGTGGATGAACAAATAAAAGCAGTTGTGGAGGTTCAGGAGGGGTCTGCAGAAGTACACTACGCATAGCTCAGGGGGATCGCCATCTGAGTGCCCGACAGGGTACCTTCCAGGAGCCCAGAGAACGAATCAGACTGAAACTTCCACCAGACCAGAGACCTCAAGCCAGCTGAAGACAGTATGTCACAATCTCTCCTATCTCTTTTGTGTCGTTTCTTCCCTTTCCTTCCCCTCCCCCTCACCAACCCTGGAAAGATTAGAAATCCTGGAAAGAAGAGAGGGGAGAGAGAAGAGAAACTTTTTCCACCATTTCCTGCCAAAGTCTTCCAGCTAGAGCTGGGAAAGGAAATAATTTAATGTAGAATTGTATTGGAAATTTTCCACGATATTTTGAATTGATTATTCTAATTTAGACTGTTTGCAACTTTTTGGGGAACACAGGACTACTACTGACCCTAAGAGAGGTGGTGGCAAGTCCTGGGCTAGCTGAAATTTTCATCCATTTACAGGAAGGATTAACTCACTGGAGAAAATTGAAGGGCTCAAGGAGACAGAATAATTGCATTTTAATGATATCCCATAAATTGCATCTTCAGTGTACTTATTACTAGTGATTTTCTTGTGTTTCCGTTCCTCCTATTAACCAATACTTACAAAACACTGTGTGAATCACTTTCTTTAAGAAATACAACTATGATATGACTTCAGCTTACTGAACACAGGTTGTTTAAAGTTCAAAGCATTCGTGTAAATGTTTTCATTCATCTAATTCTTCTTTACAACAAAAACATAATCCCTCCGGCTTATTACAAAGAAAATCCCCCTTAAAACATTTTGAAGATATTAAGAAGTCTGATGTATATTAATGTCTCCCTCAGCTTCCTACAAGTCAGTTTCAAATACTTTTCACATTTTACTTTCAGGCTTCAGATTGTGACAAGGGGGTCAATTTGGTGAATAGAAATATTTTCAATACCCTGCATTGAAAAGACTGCTGCTGGATCCACATCCTAGGTTCAGCTTTTATGAGCAGTGGGGCTCGGGGAGGGGAGATTTACTAAATACATGATCTGGAGGAAGTATAAATAAAATAGTAATAAAGAACAATGCCTTGAAGATTGTAAACACTGACAGTTGGTGGCTGAGTTTTATCCTATCATTTAGGATTTTTTTTTTTTTTTTCATCTTAAGGACAGAATTGCAGCAGGAACCAAGTGAGAGCAGAAGTTGTCTGGGGCTGTTTCTGGGAGGCTGGGTGTTGGGGGTGGAGGTGGGGAAGGCAGGGACCTGAGTCCCAAGGACTAGAACGAAGCCAGTGCCTTTCTCTTCCTTCCTGTAGATCTCAGCTTGTCTGGCCTTGGTTTGGACTCCTCTGTTCCCACAGCAAAGTCTTCTCCACAAGGTTAAACAGCACCCATCTCTCTCTCCAGCCTTTGTCTCTGGTGGCAAGGCTTTCACTCCAGTTTTAAACTTTTAAAAATCTAGAGAGAGTCTCAGGCCTGGATCGGTTTCCATGCCTATCCTGAATCTATCCTGGGGGAATAGGCAGCTAAGACTGTCCAGGTTGGGCCGGGTTCCTCCATGAGGTCAGAGGAAGGATGGGGTGCACGCTGCTGTAAAAACTAAAGTAGAGGTTCCTCTTCAAAGAGACTTTCCTCCCCATCTAACTAGGAATAAATAGTAACTTCTCTTAGAAGCAAACTTTATTCAAAGACCTGTGCTAACATTCTTAAATATCTGCTAGCCTTAATGAAGAAATCAGTGTACTTTACGTTCTTAGCTCCCACAATTTAGCCTAAATATTTCCCCTGGCATACTTATACTGGACCAAGCAAGCATTAGGTCGTAGCCTGTTCCTCTTCCTTATTTGGAGGTGTTTTTATCTTTCTCAGCATTCCAAAAGTTACTTCCGCCCTCCTTTGTTCTCCTCTGCCTTTGCCTCTTTTAAAAAATTCTAAGTTACTAACTAGCCAGTCGGGACAGACACAGAATGTGAGGTCCCGTTCCAGCAAACAGAAAATGGACATAGCAGCAGGGTGGACGCGTCAGGTTATAAATGACCCTGTCTCCTGTGTTCAGTGTCCTCTCGTGGCAAAATTGCTGGCGAGTGTACTCTTTCTGCAGAAAGTAAAAAACAGTCTTGCTAAGAAAATTATATTTATGTTCAAATGCTACTTCTTTGCAACATCAAGAAACAAGCATTTCTAACACTGCTAAGAAAAAGGAGGAAAAAGCCTTGGAGCAGGATCAAACAGAAAGTTGGAGAATATTAGTTGTCAATGTAAGTCCACTCAGTAAGCCTCTGAGTTTCTACCAGAGGCAGGCAGATACTGCTGATCGCTAAGGATCCAAGGACAAGAAAGGCATGTGGTATCCCTTGCAGATGGCACCCATTCACTGTGAGGAACAGAGCTGTCACCCAACAATCACAGCACACTGTGAGGAGCTAGCGTAGACATGTTAGAAAGCAGCATTGTGGCAGCTCTCAGAAGGGGTTAGTGGTCTCTGCCCTGGGCAGGTAGGCACCAACGACCTCCTAAGATTCTTGATTGAGGCCTTGTAGGATGAGTAACAGTGTCCCAAAGACAACAGTAGGAGTGGCTTCCAGACAAGGCATGGAATGGCATGGCCGCAGGCAGTACCTGAATGGTACCAAATTTTGGGATTCAAAGGAGTAAGCAGGAAAATAGAAGAGTTGCACCTACTCATGGATACATGGGCAGGTGTTAGCACGGAGGGTATTGCCGCCGCGCTAAAGAGCTGGCAACTTGTTTCTTAGCATGGTTAAAAAATAAGCTGGTGATACGACTATCATGAAGAATAGTAACAGGGCCTCATAACTGTGGGCTCTGGATAGGCACCATGCTTTGTGTGCTTCACCCTGTGAACAGGTGCTGCTCTAGTTCTTTTTTATTTATTCATTTTTGAGATGGAGTCTCACTTTGTCACCCAGGCTGGAGTGCAATGGTGCAATCTCAGTTCACGGCAACCTCCACCTCCCTGGTTCAAGCAATTCTCCTGCCTCAGCCTCCCGAGTAGCTGGGATTACAGGCAAGTGCCACCACGCCCGGCTAATTTTTGCATTTTTAGTAGAGACGGGGTTTCATCATGTTAGCCAGGATGGTCTCAATCTATTGACCTTGTAATCCGCCCATCTTGGCCTCTCAAAGTGCTGGGATTACAGGCGTGAGCCACCGAGCCCGGCCGGTGCTGTTCTAGTTCTTACGGTGCAGGTGAGAAAACCAGGCTTAGAAGATCTGTATGCTTTATCCAGGATCCCTCAGACAGTAAATGGCAGATCTGGAAAGTCACTTCACTACACTACACAGCCTCTTGAAAAAGGCAATGCATGTGGCAAACAGAATATAGAGAAATACTGAAAATGAGGCATTATTACTTTCAAGCCAACGTCAGAACTAACAAATAACTAACATACTGGACATTATAGAATATGTGAGCTCACAATTTGCCCTGTGAAACTCATCAGCATCATCTCAACTCCTCAAATGTCCACTTGAGTGGGCTGAATTGCAGTTGTATTTGTTTTACTATGATTTCTGTGAACCATGTTTTGAATTTCAACATTTCTTCATCAGAGAATAACCAACAATGATTTCAGGGAAAGAACAAGTTCCACTTTCTTACTAAAACTGGCTATTTCTTTTTTATTTATTCATTTATTTTTATGAGATGGAGTCTTACTCTGTTACCCAGTCTGTGATCTCAGCTCACTGCAACCTCCACCTCCCGGGTTCAAGTGATTCTCCTGCTCTAGCCTCCTGAGTAGCTGGGACTATAGGCAGGCACCACCACACCTGGCTATTTTTTTTTCTTTTTTTGTATTTTTAGTACAGACTGGATTTCACCATGTTGGCCAGGCTGGTCTCAAACTCCCAACCTCAGGCGATCCACCCATAGCCTGAGGCCTCCCAAAGTGCTAGGATTACAGGCGTGAGCCACCATGCAGGTCAAGAGCCGGCTATTTCTTGAAGCATGCATATGTATATAATAACAGTTCATATTCATGGAGCACCTGTTCCATGCTGAGCTCGTTACAGGTGGTCTGCATCTGAATTGCTAATTAACTGCCAAGGACTTAAGTGAGGTTGCACAGAAAAGGATTAAAGTACACACACAAAAAACAGTTACCGATTATGACAGAGCATTGTGGCCAGCCTTGAAGAGAGCAAGAAAAGAAAAAAGAAGAAAAAAAAAAAATGGGAGAAAGGGTACACCAGGATGAAATAAGCCAGCTAAATAAGCCACCTTAATAATCAGAAGTTGACTTCTGGAATCCATTTTTAATGTTAATTATTGATACTTTGAGTGCTGGGATTACAGGCGGGAGCCATCGCACTCCGCCGGTGCAGCTATTTTGTAGCTATTTTGAGATTTTTTTTTTTTTTTTCACGATGGTAACCAAAGAGGGAAAATGTCTAAGTGCTAGCTTGACAGCATGGAGATTTTTTAAGGGTTGTCTTAGTTGTCTGACTTCTGAACTTTAAATATTTATGGAAGCATTAATAATAAATCCGTCTTTGCTGTTGACATTAATGGCAATGCCTGATCCTAAGGCATGGAGTTCACCTTGGCCTTAGAACCCCAAAGAAAAATTCCATTTGTCTCTGAAATAAGAGGCACCATTATTGGGAGGAAAAAAAAAAATGCCTGCCTGACTCCAGAAATTCTTTCCATGGAGAACTTTCCTGATTAAGTTTCTAAACAAGCTTCACTGCAGATGTTCTGGGTATCTCTGTATTCATTTCTTACACGTTTTCTGAGATGTGCTAATTTTTGAGAAAACACTCTCCTCCCTACCTTCTCTTTCCTCTTAACTATATGGTATATATAACCCATGCCTTTGGAAGAATCAATTTTATGCTTTGTGAAGCCTTCAAGACAGGATATTGGTGAAAAATCAGGCAAGAGAGGGGGTGGAGGGGATGTATTAGTCTCTTCTCACGCTGCTAATAAAGACATACCCAAGACTGGGTAATTTATAAAGAAAAAGAGGATAATGGACTCACAGTTCCACGTGGCTGGAAAGGCCTCACAATCATGGCAGAAGGCGAAAGGCATGTCTTACATGGCAGCAGGCAAGAGAAAGCATGTGCAGGGGAACCCCCCTTTATAAAACTCTCTCTATAGATCTCATGAGACTTATTCACTGTCACAAGAACGAGAGTTTCTGGGCCAGAGTGAATGCTTTCATCTACCTCAACCTTTTGCTTTAATAATACACACAGGAGACTGGAGAAATGGAGCACTGTCACTCAACTTACTGTTTTCAGCTTCTTACATTTTTTCCCAGGTTCTTCTCCTTAATTCCTTCAATTCCAAAATAGCTGTGGGCCAAAGACGATATTTGTATTTACACCTAAGCTGCTCAGGTGCCTCCGTGAAAAGAATGAAAACTCTCTTACCTCTCCCCACAGGGCCAGCCTATTTGTAGGTATAAAGTCTGGGCTGTCTAAGCAACGCGAAAGGAAAATATCTTGGGCCTTTTCAAGCTGGGAACGGCTTAAGGCAAACCTGCCTCCCATTCTATTCAAAGTCACCCCTCTGCTCACAGAAATAGATGCATATCTGATTGCCTCCTTTGGAAAAACTTCTCAGAAACCCAAAAGAATGCAACCGTTTGTCTCTCACCTACCTGTGACCTGAAAGCTCTCAGTGCGGGAGGGGGAAGCTTGCTTTGAGTTGTCCCTGTCTTTCTGGATGGATCTAATGTACTTCTTACGTATATTGATTGACAGCTCATGTCTCCCTAAAATGTGTCAAACCAAGCTGTGCCCGGACCACCTTGGGCACATGTCATCAGGACTCCCGAGGCTGTCACCAGCGTGCCTTGGTGTAATAAATAAACTGTGGCAAAATAAACTGTGTAAATTAACTGAGACCTGTCTCAGATTTTCTGGGTTCACAGAAATTTTACACTAAAGGAAAAAAGAAGTTTCCTTTAGTAAAAATCCTTGTTGAAACATCTCCCATTGCATCTTAAGGCTGTATATTTTCCTTCCTGTCATGTTGGTGAAACTTTCTGATGGCCCACATCCATTTGAGAGACAGGACTGGCTGGATTTCCTAGGCCGACTAAGAATCCCTAAGCCTAGCTGGGAAGGTGACCCTTCCAGCTTTAAACACGGGGCTGGCAACTTAGCTCACACCCGACCAATCAGATAGTAAAGAGACTTCACTAAAATGTGAATTAGGCAAAAACAGCAGGTAAAGAAATAACCAATTGTCTACTGCCTGAGAGCACAGCGGGAGGGACAATGATCGGGATATAAACCCAGGCATTCGAGCTGGCAACGGCAACCCCCTTGGGGGTCCCTTCCCTTTGTATGGGAGCTCTGTTTTCACTCTATTAAATCTTGCAACTGCACTTTTCTGGTCTGTGTTTGTTACGGCTGGAACTGAGCTTTTGCTCACCGTCCACCACTGCTGCTGGCCGCCATTGCATACCCGTGGCTGACTTCCATCCCTCTGGATCCAGCAGGGTGTCCTCTGTGTTCCTGATCCAGCAAGGTGCCCATTGCCACTCCCGATCGGGATAAAGGCTCGCCATTGTTCCCACACGGCTAAGTGCCTGGGTTCGTCCTAATGGAGCTAAACACTAGTTAGTGGGTTTCATAGTTCTCTTCCATGACCCACGGCTTCTCATAGCGCTATAACACTCACTGCATGGCCCAAGATTCCATTCCTTGGAATCTGTGAGGCCAAGAACCCCAGGTCAGAGAACACAAGGCTTGCCACCACCTTGGAAGTGGCCGCCACCATGTTGGGAGCTCTAGGAGCAAGGACCCCCAGTAACACATTCATCCTTGAATGAGAAAATGTCTGGTCCAGCTTGGTATTGTAACGTAAACATGGTGGGTGCATTTTTTTTCCTTGAATTCCTTCACTATTTACCCAAATTTTCATTCTAACTTTCTCGAATGGAGCATAGTCAAAGCGAATGTCCAGTAACCAAGTAATCTGAGGGATGGAGGACTGGGGCTGCCAGTGGTCTAGGTAAGGAAGTTGCTCTGTTGCTTAGTCTTCTCTATGTTGGGGGTTTCCACTGCTATAGGGAGCAGCCGTCGGAATCTGGATTTTGGTCTGGTCTGGTGTCCATGCCGACAGCTCACACGGCCAAGTTCAGCCCCTTTCGTTATTTCTTTCTGACCCAGTAGAGAGATGGCTGGCCATTCTTGGCTGGCCCCTGCTGTAGGTCCTGGGGGACCTGCCTGGGACTTCCCATCACTGGTGTTTTATAAGCTGATCATCTTTGAATGAAAAGGGCTCCTCAGTGATGTGAGCCACACCTGCCTGGTGGGCTGCCCTCTCCGTGTGCCCACTCTCATTCACAGTCAAACACAGTGGTGGGTTTGGCCGAGTTCTCTGTACCAGCTGATGCTCCTTAGGGTGCAGGTTTCTGGAAGCCCTGCTCAATCTGCTTTCAACAAAACAGAAGAAGTCACTGATGAATAGAACTACAAAGCCCAAGAGTAGAACTGACTGACTAGACTTAGGGGCCGGAATAATGAATCCAGTCTCTCTCTCCTTCTCTGTGTCTTTGGTAAATGTTAGATTTCATTTTCAGATTCCACTCACCATCTCAGGCTTCTATGATCCATATGTTACTGATACCTGAGGAAAAAATGTAGTATCTGTATCTGATAACTTCTTAGGAGTCCCAGAACTCACACTAATAATCAGCTCCACCTCTTGAAAATTCATAATAATCAGCTCAACCTATTCAAAATCCCAACACTTAACTGTGGCCACTATGTTCAGAGGGATGGAGTGAAGAGGACTGGAGAAGCCCCAGTCATGTGCCTCCTGGTTCCTAATGACAGCAGCAGGGAAGAGGGTGGGTTTTGATGCTTTAATTGGTCAGAAGGAAAACCTCATTACAATTCCCAGGTAATAAAAATAACTTAATGTAAATAAAATTTGGTACTGTGAGCCTAACAAATGAGTTAGCACACAAACAACATCAACAACAATTGTCTGCCCTGATCGCCACTAATTACCTCTGGGTGAGGCAGGACCGTTTCGCCAGAAGAGGTTCTGCGTCTTGTGGCTATGGATGACTCTCTATTCTTGTTACCAGCCCATGAAAACGATACAGCTCCGATTCGTGGAGGAACACCAGGTTCTTCATCTCAAGTCCAATTAGAAAAAAATGATACAGACACACGTGGAGTAGTTTTAAGGAGCAGAGAGTTTAATAGGCAAGAAGGAAGGGAGAAGACAAAAGGAAGAAGCTCTGTACAGAGACAGACAGGGGGGTCTCCAAATCCAAAAGAGGAAACCCCAAGTGAGATGGATACCCGCCAGGCATATGTAGAGGCTGGAGGAGGTGGTGTCTGATTTGCTTAGGGGATTAGTTTGACCAGGCATATCATTTACATGGCCCTGGAAAAAACTGATCCTCCCACCCTAGTCTTTTAATATGCAAATGCAGGCCGCCATGATGTTCCACACACTTGGGGATGGGTGGGGTGGCCATGTTGCCAGGAACACCTGGGGCAAGGGCGCAAGGGCGAGAAGGCAGAGGGATTCTCCATGTTTGGGTGGACCTTGTTTCTAATGGCTGACATTTGCATATCAAAGGTTGCCTGTTTGGCTCTAAGAGCTGGGGCTTTCCAGCTAGACAAGAAACGTCTTTAAAAATGAAAATTTCCCAAGGACCCCTTTTTCTCTCTATCTGCCTAAAATAATTTATTAAAAACTTCTACCACAAAAGCATCCTCCTTCTTTAAATATTCCTTTGTTTATTTTACTAGGGGGAAAGAGCTAGTGTTGACACCATTGTTCAATTTAAAGACCTAATTGAAATTACTCGATTTTACATAAATTCTCAGAATAGGTATCAAATTCCCTGGGTCCATAATCCACATAAAAAGAGAGATTAGGGTGTTCAGCGCCTTTCTTAATATGCAAAACTAAAATTCTGGATGCTATTAATAAGATAGTCCCTTCTTTTTCAGACTGTCAGAAACATTACAGCCAAACAAAGATTCTGGTTTACTTTTCTCAAGGAAAGTGGAACTGATGTTGGAATTGCGAGGAGATTTAGACATCATCAGAAAACAGCTCACGTCATGATGTTGGAACCTTTCTTCTTTAGTTCTGTCGATGTGATATAAAAGAGTATATATTTTATTTAAATTTCCATCTTTATTCAGTTACAACTGATAAATAAAAGTGTAGACAATTAAGGTGTACAATATGATGTTTGGATATACGTATACATTGTGGAGTAATTACCACAATCGAGCTGTTGAACATATCCCATCTCACATAATTACCATTGTGTGTGTGTGTGTGTGTGTGTTTAGTGAGAGCATTTAATATTTCAATCCTTAGCAAATTTCTAGTCTATAATACAGCACTATTACCTATGGTACTATGTATAATGCAGTACATAGATCTCCAGAACTTACTTATCCTACATAAGTGAGATTTTGTACCCTTTGACCAATATCTCCTTATTTTCCTCTCCCTGCAGCCCCTGGCAACCATCCTTATACTCTCTGCTTCTATGAAGGTAATTAGTTTTAATCCACCTCCTAGGGGTAGCAGTTTCAGTAATCAAACACTCACATTCCTGCATTGATTAGCAAATGCCTAATCAGAAAGTCCACACTCCAGAAGTTCTCACTAAAGCCTGTCAGCTGTCATTTTCTATGTCTGCTCAACACTGGAGGGCTCACTAGCTAGTGTAATTTGTCTAGAAGTGCTTTTTCCTTGGAAAGTTTAGTGGTGTGTTCTCTAGCAACATGGATGTAGAAAATGGGCTTTCACTGACGAGAAAGGCGGATGGAATAAACTGAATCAGTCACTCCCCACACCTGCAAAACAAGGTCTCGCCGTCTCATAAACCCCACACCCTGTACTTGTAGGGAATACACATGAAGTCAAATGCCTAAACCACACTCCATCCAGTCACTGAGATGGCAAATTCTGGTTGCCAGATACCAACTGTGATGGATTTCTTCTTTTAGAACGTTGTCATAGCTGTCTCACGGGACTCTTTTAGGGCATGTGTTATGGACTGAATCGTGTTCCCCAAGACTCATGTGTTGAAGTCTTTGTTTTGTTGTTGTTGTGGTTGTTGTTATTGTTGTTGTTTGAGATGAAGTTTTGCTCTGTTGCCCAGGCTGGAGTGCAGTGAGGCGGTCTCCCCTCATTGGAACTTCCACCTCCCAGGTTCAAGCGAGTCTCCGGCCTTAGCCTCCCAAGTAGCTGGGATTGCAGACATGTGTCGCCACACCCAGCTAATTTTTGTATTTTTAGTAGAAACAGGGTTTCACCATGTTGGCCAGGCTGGTCTCGAACTCCTGACCTCAGGTGATCCACCTGCGTTGGCCTCCCAAAATGCTGGGATTAGAGACGTGAGCCACCACGCCAAGCCTCATGTTTTGAAGTCTGAACCTCCAATGTGACTGTACTTGGATATAGGGCCTTTAAAGCACTAATGAAGATTAACTGAGGTCGTAAAAATTGAGCCTAATCCAGTTTGATTTGTGTTCCTAGGAGAAGAGGAAGAGACATGAGAGATGTGCACACTGAAAAAAGACCAAGCGGGGACACAGTGCGAAGGTGGCATCTGCACGCCAAGGAGAGGGACTTCAGAAGAAACTGAGCCAGCCAGCACCACACTTTCGTCTTTGACCTCCAGCCTCCACAACTGTGAGAAATACCTTTCTGCTGTTCAATCCATCCAGGCTGTGTCATTTTGTTATTGCAACCTCAGAGACCATTACAGAATGTGTGGTTAGATCACTTACAAGGATACAGGATCTGGGTATCGTACAGTCTACAGAATGTATGGACCGCTATGTTCCTGATTGATAATATGTATTATCAAATACTCACGTGTATGGCAGAATTTGTCCTAGACTTTGCTAACACTTTGTTTCCTCTTAATCTGATTGTGAAGTTGGAGAAAAGGCTAATCCCTTGCCCAGCTCAAACTCTGACAACTATGTAATATTATTTCAAAAATGGTTGCTCATGACCCAAAGGGCTGAGGCTACTTCATGGCATTTGCTCTTTGACTCACCTGGACAATCTCTAGAAATACACCTGAAGTCGCCTGATGAAGTGCCCAATATTTCCCATTGCTCTAGGTATTTTTAGAATGGAAATGAGATGATAATGAAGCCTGAGGTCTTCTTGAAGTCATTTGGTTGGCTTTCTTGGCTCTAACCAGTTTCAGCTGGTCTGGTTACCAAGGGAACATTTTATTGCAGGCATCCTTAAAGAGTAACAGAGTTAGGATTGGATAGAAATTCAGCTTTGTCATGTAGGCATTACACTAGGTAACACTAATACCAGGGAAGAGAGTACCCTTCTCACGAGTGGGTCTCTGTCACCAAGGAGGTGGTGGGGTGGAGCTCTGGCTGCCAACCAAACCCTACATCAAGACTTTATTCTCTTCTTATGCTCTAGAATTTCACAGTAGTATTGGAGATAGGACATTTCCTTAAAGAAAGATGGAAAGCTATAACAGGTTGCTATTGATCCACTGCATACAAACAGCTTGTCTGCAAATTATTCTGGTTGACTTGTGTCCAGTCCTGGTCATACAAAGCCTTCAAAGACTCACCGGTTCATTGTGGAAACACAGCCATTTAAAAACCTCCCATGTTGGCCGGGCGCAGCGGCTCTGTAATCTCAGCACTTTGGGAGGCCAAGGCAGGTGGATCACTTGAGGTCAGGGGTTTGAGACCAGCCTAGCCAACATGGTGAAACCCCATTTTTATAAAAAATAAAAATTAGCCAGGCATGGTGGTGGGCGCCTGTAATCCCAGCTACTCACGAGGCTGAGGCGTGAGAATTGCTGAAACCTAGGAAGTAGAGATTGCAATGAGCAGAGATCATGCCATTGCACTCCAGCCTGAGTGTCAGAGCGAGACCCTGTCTCAGAACAGAAACAAAAACGACAACGAAAAAACCTCCCATGTTCTTTTTTTTTTTTTTTTTTTTTTTTTTTTTTTTT